>NW_028283677.1:0-300000 GCF_059441095.1 Idiotropiscis lumnitzeri
CTATATAAAGGTGGAAATTTACATTGGAAACGTTTGGTTTAGCTGTTAATGAAGTTTCGTTTTTTTAGTGCTGCAAATTCATTGTCTGCTGGCGCTGTACACTTTTTCTAAGTGTTGCAATATCTCATGAAGGAAATACTGGACAATCAAATTAATGACTTTCCAGGCTTCAGGATGCCTTTCTACACTATATAAAGGTGGAAATTTACATTGGAAACGTTTGGTTTAGCTGTTATAAAAGTTTGGTTTTTTAGTGCTGTAAATGCATTTTCAGCTCGCGCTGTACACATTTGCTATGAGAGGCATTATCTCATAAGGGAAATATTGGACAATCAAATTAATGACTGCCCAGGCTTCAGGATGTCTTTTTACACTATATAAAGGTGAAAATTTACATTGGAAACGTTTAGTTTAGCTGTTATAAAAGTTTGTTTTTTTAGTGCTGTAAATGCATTTTCAGCTCGCGCTGTACACATTTGCTATGTGAGGCATTATCTCATAAGGGAAATACTGGACAATCAAATTAATGACTTCCCAGGCTTCAGGATGCCTTTTTACACTATATAAATGTGGAAATTTACATTGGAAACGTTTGGTTTAGCTGGAAATGAAGTTTCGTTTTTTTAGTGCTGCAAATTCATTGTCTGCTGGCGCTGTACACTTTTTCTAAGTGTTGCAATATCTCATGAAGGAAATACTGGACAATCAAATTCATGACTTTCCAGGCTTCAGGATGCCTTTCTACACTATATAAAGGTGGAAATTTACATTGGACACGTTTGGTTTAGCTGTTATAAAAGTTTGGTTTTTTAGTGCTGTAAATGCATTTTCAGCTCGCACTGTACACATTTGCTATGTGAGGCATTATCTCATAAGGGAAATACTGGACAATCAAATTAATGACTTCCCAGGCTTCAGGATGCCTTTTTACACTATATAAAGGTGGAAATGTACATTGGAAACGTTTGGTTTAGCTGTTATAAAAGTTTGGTTTTTTAGTGCTGTAAATGCATTTTCAGCTCGCGCTGTACTCATTTGCTATGTGAGGCATTATCTCATAAGGGAAATACTGGACAATCAAATTAATGACTTCCCAGGGTTCAGGATGCCTTTTTACACTATATAAATGTGGAAATTTACATTGGAAACGTTTGGTTTAGCTGTTAATGAAGTTTCGTTTTTTTAGTGCTGAAAATTCATTGTCTGCTGGCGCTGTACACTTTTTCTAAGTGTTGCAATATCTCATGAAGGAAATACTGGACAATCAAATTAATGACTTTCCAGGCTTCAGGATGCCTTTCTACACTATATAAAGGTGGAAATTTACATTGGAAACGTTTGGTTTAGCTGTTATAAAAGTTTGGTTTTTTAGTGCTGTAAATGCTATGTGAGGCATTATCTCATAAGGGAAATATTGGACAATCAAATTAATGACTGCCCAGGCTTCAGGATGTCTTTTTTACACTATATAAAGGTGGAAATTTACATTGGAAACGTTTAGTTTAGCTGTTATAAAAGTTAGTTTTTTTAGTGCTGTAAATGCATTTTCAGCTCGCGCTGTACACATTTGCTATGTGAGGCATTATCTCATAAGGGAAATACTGGACAATCAAATTAATGACTTCCCAGGCTTCAGGATGCCTTTTTACACTATATAAATGTGGAAATTTACATTGGAAACGTTTGGTTTAGCTGTTAATGAAGTTTCGTTTTTTTAGTGCTGCAAATTCATTGTCTGCTGGCGCTGTACACTTTTTCTAAGTGTTGCAATATCTCATGAAGGAAATACTGGACAATCAAATTAATGACTTCCCAGGCTTCAGGATGCCTTTTTACACTATATAAATGTGGAAATTTACATTGGAAACGTTTGGTTTAGCTGTTAATGAAGTTTCGTTTTTTTAGTGCTGCAAATTCATTGTCTGCTGTCGCTGTACACTTTTTCTAAGTGTTGCAATATCTCATGAAGGAAATACTGGACAATCAAATTAATGACTTTCCAGGCTTCAGGATGCCTTTTTACACTATATAAAGGTGTAAATTTACATTGGAAACGTTTGGTTTAGCTGTTATAAACGTTTGTTTTTTTAGTGCTGTAAATGCATTTTCAGCTCGCGCTGTACACATTTGCTATGTGAGGCATTATCCCATAAGGGAAATACTGGACAATCAAATTAATGACTTACCAGGCTTCAGGAGACCTTTTTACACTATATAGAGGTGGAAATTTACATTGGAAACGTTTAGTTTAGCTGTTATAAAAGTTTGTTTTTTTAGTGCTGTAAATGCATTTTCAGCTCGCGCTGTACACATTTGCTATGTGAGGCATTATCTCATAAGGGAAATAATGGACAATCAAATTAATGACTTCCCAGGCTTCAGGATGCCTTTTTACACTATATAAATGTGGAAATTTACATTGGAAACGTTTGGTTTAGCTGTTAATGAAGTTTCGTTTTTTTAGTGCTGCAAATTCATTGTCTGCTGGCGCTGTACACTTTTTCTAAGTGTTGCATTTTCTCATGAAGGAAATACTGGACAATCAAATTAATGACTTTCCAGGCTTCAGGATGCCTTTTTACACTATATAAAGGTGGAAATTTACATTGTAAACGTTTGGTTTAGCTGTTATAAAAGTTTGTTTTTTTAGTGCTGTAAATGCATTTTCAGCTCGCGCTGTACACATTTGCTATGTGAGACATTATCTCATAATGGAAATGCTGGACAATCAAATTAATGACTTCCCAGGCTTCAGGAGACCTTTTTACACTATATAATTGTGGAAATTTACATTGGAAACGTTTGGTTTAGCTGTTATAAAAGTTTGGTTTTTTAGTGCTGTAAATGCATTTTCAGCTCGCGCTGTACACATTTGCTATGAGAGGCATTATCTCATAAGGAAAATATTGGACAATCAAATTAATGACTGCCCAGGCTTCAGGATATCTTTTTACACTATATAAAGGTGGAAATTTACATTGGAAACGTTTGGTTTAGCTGTTAATGAAGTTTCGTTTTTTTAGTGCTGCAAATTCATTGTCTGCTGGCGCTGTACACTTTTTCTAAGTGTTGCAATATCTCATGAAGGAAATACTGGACAATCAAATTAATGACTTTCCAGGCTTCAGGATGCCTTTCTACACTATATAAAGGTGGAAATTTACATTGGAAACGTTTGGTTTAGCTGTTATAAAAGTTTGGTTTTTTAGTGCTGTAAATGCATTTTCAGCTCGCGCTGTACACATTTGCTATGAGAGGCATTATCTCATAAGGGAAATATTGGACAATCAAATTAATGACTGCCCAGGCTTCAGGATGTCTTTTTACACTATATAAAGGTGAAAATTTACATTGGAAACGTTTAGTTTAGCTGTTATAAAAGTTTGTTTTTTTAGTGCTGTAAATGCATTTTCAGCTCGCGCTGTACACATTTGCTATGTGAGGCATTATCTCATAAGGGAAATACTGGACAATCAAATTAATGACTTCCCAGGCTTCAGGATGCCTTTTTACACTATATAAATGTGGAAATTTACATTGGAAACGTTTGGTTTAGCTGTAAATGAAGTTTCGTTTTTTTAGTGCTGCAAATTCATTGTCTGCTGGCGTTGTACACTTTTTCTAAGTGTTGCAATATCTCATGTAGGAAATACTGGACAATCAAATTAATGACTTTCCAGGCTTCAGGATGCCTTTCTACACTATATAAAGGTGGAAATTTACATTGGAAACGTTTGGTTTAGCTGTTATAAAAGTTTGGTTTTTTAGTGCTGTAAATGCATTTTCAGCTCGCGCTGTACACATTTGCTATGAGAGGCATTATCTCATAAGGGAAATATTGGACAATCAAATTAATGACTGCCCAGGCTTCAGGATGTTTTTTTTACACTATATAAAGGTGGAAATTTACATTGGAAACGTTTGGTTTAGCTGTTATAAAAGTTTGGTTTTTTAGTGCTGTAAATGCATTTTCAGCTCGCGCTGTACACATTTTCTATGAGAGGCATTATCTCATAAGGGAAATATTGGACAATCAAATTAATGACTGCCCAGGCTTCAGGATGTCTTTTTACACTATATAAAGGTGGAAATTTACATTGGAAACGTTTAGTTTAGCTGTTATAAAAGTTTGTTTTTTTAGTGCTGTAAATGCATTTTCAGCTCGCGCTGTACACATTTGCTATGTGAGGCATTATCTCATAAGGGAAATACTGGACAATCAAATTAATGACTTCCCAGGCTTCAGGATGCCTTTTTACACTATATAAATGTGGAAATTTACATTGGAAACGTTTGGTTTAGCTGTTATAAAAGTTTGTTTTTTTCGTGCTGTAAATGCATTTTCAGCACTAAAAAACCATACTTTTATAACAGCTAAACCAAACGTTTCCAATGTAAATTTCCACCTTTATATAGTGTAAAAAGACATCCTGAAGCCTGGGCAGTCATTAATTTGATTGTCCAATATTTCCCTTATGAGATAATGCCTCTCATAGCAAATGTGTACAGCGCGAGCTGAAAATGCATTTACAGCACTAAAAAACCAAACTTTTATTACAGCTAAACCAAACGTTTCCAATGTAAATTTCCACCTTTATATAGTGTAAAAAGGCATCCTGAAGCCTGGAAAGTCATTAATTTGATTGTCCAGTATTTCCTTCATGAGATATTGCAACACTTAGAAAAAGTGTACAGCGCCAGCAGACAATGAATTTTCAGCACTAAAAAACGAAACTTCATTAACAGCTAAACCAAACGTTTCCAATGTAAATTTCCACATTTATAGAGTGTAAAAAGGCATCCTGAAGCCTGGGAAGTCATTAATTTGATTGTCCAGTATTTCCCTTATGAGATAATGCCTCACATAGCAAATGTGTACAGTGCGAGCTGAAAATGCATTTTCAGCACTAAAAAACCAAACTTTTATAACAGCTAAACCAAACGTTTCCAATGTAAATTTCCACCTTTATATAGTGTAAAAAGACATCCTGAAGCCTGGGCAGTCATTCATTTGATTGTCCAATATTTCCCTTATGAGATAATGCCTCTCATAGCAAATGTGTACAGCGCGAGCTGAAAATGCATTTACAGCACTAAAAAACCAAACTTTTATAACAGCTAAACCAAACGTTTCCAATGTACATTTCCACCTTTATATAGTGTAGAAAGGCATCCTGAAGCCTGGAAAGTCATTAATTTGATTGTCCAGTATTTCCTTCATGAGATATTGCAACACTTAGAAAAAGTGTACAGCGCCAGCAGACAATGAATTTTCAGCACTAAAAAAACGAAACTTCATTAACAGCTAAACTAAACGTTTCCAATGTAAATTTCCACCTTTATATAGTGTAAAAAGACATCCTGAAGCCTGGGCAGTCATTAATTTGATTGTCCAATATTTCCATTATGAGATAATGCCTCTCATAGCAAATGTGTACAGCGCGAGCTGAAAATGCATATACAGCACTAAAAAACCAAACTTTTATAACAGCTAAACCAAACGTTTCCAATGTAAATTTCCACCTTTAGATAGTGTAAAAAGACATCCTGAAGCCTGGGCAGTCATTAATTTGATTGTCCAGTATTTCCCTTATGAGATAATGCCTCACATAGCAAATGTGTACAGTGCGAGCTGAAAATGCATTTTCAGCACTAAAAAACCAAACTTTTATAACAGCTAAACCAAACGTTTCCAATGTAAATTTCCACCTTTAGATAGTGTAAAAAGACATCCTGAAGCCTGGGCAGTCATTAATTTGATTGTCCAGTATTTCCCTTATGAGATAATGCCTCACATAGCAAATGTGTACAGTGCGAGCTGAAAATGCATTTTCAGCACTAAAAAAAACAAACTTTTATAACAGCTAAACCAAACGTTTCCAATGTAAATTTCCACCTTTATATAGTGTAAAAAGACATCCTGAAGCCTGGGCAGTCATTAATTTGATTGTCCAATATTTCCCTTATGAGATAATGCCTCTCATAGCAAATGTGTACAGCGCGAGCTGAAAATGCATTTACAGCACTAAAAAACCAAACTTTTATAACAGCTAAACCAAACGTTTCCAATGTAAATTTCCACCTTTATATAGTGTAGAAAGGCATCCTGAAGCCTGGAAAGTCATTAATTTGATTGTCCAGTATTTCCTTCATGAGATATTGCAACACTTAGAAAAAGTGTACAGCGCCAGCAGACAATGAATTTTCAGCACTAAAAAAACGAAACTTCATTAACAGCTAAACCAAACGTTTCCAATGTAAATTTCCACATTTATAGAGTGTAAAAAGGCATCCTGAAGCCTGGGAAGTCATTAATTTGATTGTCCAGTATTTCCCTTATGAGATAATGCCTCACATAGCAAATGTGTACAGTGCGAGCTGAAAATGCATTTTCAGCACTAAAAAAACAAACTTTTATAACAGCTAAACCAAACGTTTCCAATGTAAATTTCCACCTTTATATAGTGTAAAAAGACATCCTGAAGCCTGGGCAGTCATTAATTTGATTGTCCAGTATTTCCCTTATGAGATAATGCCTCACATAGCAAATGTGTACAGTGCGAGCTGAAAATGCATTTTCAGCACTAAAAAAACCAAACTTTTATAACAGCTAAACCAAACGTTTCCAATGTAAATTTCCACCTTTATATATTGTAAAAAGACATCCTGAAGCCTAGGCAGTCATTAATTTGATTGTCCAATATTTCCCTTATGAGACAATGCCTCTCATAGCAAATGTGTACAGCGCGAGCTGAAAATGCATTTTCAGCACTAAAAAAACAAACTTTTATAACAGCTAAACCAAACGTTTCCAATGTAAATTTCCACCTTTATATAGTGTAGAAAGGCATCCTGAAGCCTGGAAAGTCATTAATTTGATTGTCCAGTATTTCCTTCATGAGATATTGCAACACTTAGAAAAAGTGTACAGCGCCAGCAGACAATGAATTTTCAGCACTAAAAAAACGAAACTTCATTAACAGCTAAACCAAACGTTTCCAATGTAAATTTCCACATTTATAGAGTGTAAAAAGGCATCCTGAAGCCTGGGAAGTCATTAATTTGATTGTCCAGTATTTCCCTTATGAGATAATGCCTCACATAGCAAATGTGTACAGTGCGAGCTGAAAATGCATTTTCAGCACTAAAAAAACAAACTTTTATAACAGCTAAACCAAACGTTTCCAATGTAAATTTCCACCTTTATATAGTGTAAAAAGACATCCTGAAGCCTGGGCAGTCATTAATTTGATTGTCCAGTATTTCCCTTATGAGATAATGCCTCACATAGCAAATGTGTACAGTGCGAGCTGAAAATGCATTTTCAGCACTAAAAAAACCAAACTTTTATAACAGCTAAACCAAACGTTTCCAATGTAAATTTTCACCTTTATATAGTGTAAAAAGACATCCTGAAGCCTAGGCAGTCATTAATTTGATTGTCCAATATTTCCCTTATGAGACAATGCCTCTCATAGCAAATGTGTACAGCGCGAGCTGAAAATGCATTTTCAGCACTAAAAAAACAAACTTTTATAACAGCTAAACCAAACGTTTCCAATGTACATTTCCACCTTTATATAGTGTAGAAAGGCATCCTGAAGCCTGGAAAGTCATTGATTTGATTGTCCAGTATTTCCTTCATGAGATATTGCAACACTTAGAAAAAGTGTACAGCGCCAGCAGACAATGAATTTTCAGCACTAAAAAAACGAAACTTCATTAACAGCTAAACTAAACGTTTCCAATGTAAATTTCCAACTTTATATAGAGTAAAAAGACATCCTGAAGCCTGGGCAGCCATTAATTTGATTGTCCAATATTTCCCTTATGAGATAATGCCTCTCGTAGCAAATGTGTACAGCGCGAGCTGAAAATGCATTTACAGCACTAAAAAAACAAACTTTTATAACAGCTAAACCAAACGTTTCCAATGTAAATTTCCACCTTTATATAGTGTAAAAAGACATCCTGAAGCCTGGGCAGTCATTAATTTGATTGTCCAATATTTCCCTTATGAGATAATGCCTCTCATAGCAAATGTGTACAGCGCGAGCTGAAAATGCATTTACAGCACTAAAAAACCAAACTTTTATAACAGCTAAACCAAACGTTTCCAATGTACATTTCCACCTTTATATAGTGTAGAAAGGCATCCTGAAGCCTGGAAAGTCATTAATTTGATTGTCCAGTATTTCCTTCATGAGATATTGCAACACTTAGAAAAAGTGTACAGCGCCAGCAGACAATGAATTTTCAGCACTAAAAAAACGAAACTTCATTAACAGCTAAACTAAACGTTTCCAATGTATATTTCCACCTTTATATAGTGTAAAAAGACATCCTGAAGCCTGGGCAGTCATTAATTTGATTGTCCAATATTTCCCTTATGAGATAATGCCTCTCATAGCAAATGTGTACAGCGCGAGCTGAAAATGCATTTACAGCACTAAAAAAACAAACTTTTATAACAGCTAAACCAAACGTTTCCAATGTAAATTTCCACCTTTATATAGTGTAAAAAGACATCCTGAAGCCTGGGCAGTCATTAATTTGATTGTCCAGTATTTCCCTTATGAGATAATGCCTCACATAGCAAATGTGGACAGTGCGAGCTGAAAATGCATTTTCAGCACTAAAAAAACCAAACTTTTATAACAGCTAAACCAAACGTTTCCAATGTAAATTTCCACCTTTATATAGTGTAAAAAGACATCCTGAAGCCTGGGCAGTCATTAATTTGATTGTCCAGTATTTCCCTTATGAGATAATGCCTCACACAGCAAATGTGTACAGTGCGAGCTGAAAATGCATTTTCAGCACTAAAAAAACCAAACTTTTATAACAGCTAAACCAAACGTTTCCAATGTAAATTTCCACCTTTATATAGTGTAAAAAGACATCCTGAAGCCTGGGCAATCATTAATTTGATTGTCCAATATTTCCCTTCTGAGATAATGCCTCTCATAGCAAATGTGTACAGCGCGAGCTGAAAATGCATTTACAGCACTAAAAAACCAAACTTTTATAACAGCTAAACCAAACGTTTCCAATGTACATTTCCACCTTTATATAGTGTAGAAAGGCATCCTGAAGCCTGGAAAGTAATTAATTTGATTGTCCAGTATTTCCTTCATGAGATATTGCAACACATAGAAAAAGTGTACAGCGCCAGCAGACAATGAATTTTCAGCACTAAAAAAACGAAACTTCATTAACAGCTAAACTAAACGTTTCCAATGTAAATTTCCACCTTTATATAGTGTAGAAAGGCATCCTGAAGCCTGGAAAGTCATTAATTTGATTGTCCAGTATTTCCTTCATGAGATATTGCAACACTTAGAAAAAGTGTACAGCGCCAGCAGACAATGAATTTTCAGCACTAAAAAAACGAAACTTCATTAACAGCTAAACTAAACGTTTCCAATGTAAATTTCCACCCTTATATAGTGTAAAAAGACATCCTGAAGCCTGGGCAGTCATTAATTTGATTGTCCAATATTTCCCTTATGAGATAATGCTTCTCATAGCAAATGTGTACAGCGCGAGCTGAAAATGCATTTACAGCACTAAAAAACCAAACTTTTATAACAGCTAAACCAAACGTTTCCAATGTAAATTTCCACCTTTATATAGTGTAGAAAGGCATCCTGAAGCCTGGAAAGTCATTAATTTGATTGTCCAGTATTTCCTTCATGAGATATTGCAACACTTAGAAAAAGTGTACAGCGCCAGCAGACAATGAATTTTCAGCACTAAAAAAACGAAACTTCATTAACAGCTAAACCAAACGTTTCCAATGTAAATTTCCACATTTATAGAGTGTAAAAAGGCATCCTGAAGCCTGGGAAGTCATTAATTTGATTGTCCAGTATTTCCCTTATGAGATAATGCCTCACATAGCAAATGTGTACAGTGCGAGCTGAAAATGCATTTTCAGCACTAAAAAACCAAACTTTTATAACAGCTAAACCAAACGTTTCCAATGTAAATTTCCACCTTTATATAGTGTAAAAAGACATCCTGAAGCCTGGGCAGTCATTAATTTGATTGTCCAGTATTTCCCTTATGAGATAATGCCTCACACAGCAAATGTGTACAGTGCGAGCTGAAAATGCATTTTCAGCACTAAAAAAACCAAACTTTTATAACAGCTAAACCAAACGTTTCCAATGTAAATTTCCACCTTTATATAGTGTAAAAAGACATCCTGAAGCCTGGGCAGTCATTAATTTGATTGTCCAGTATTTCCTTCATGAGATATTGCAACACTTAGAAAAAGTGTACAGCGCCAGCAGACAATGAATTTTCAGCACTAAAAAAACGAAACTTCATTAACAGCTAAACCAAACGTTTCCAATGTAAATTTCCACATTTATAGAGTGTAAAAAGGCATCCTGAAGCCTGGGAAGTCATTAATTTGATTGTCCAGTATTTCCCTTATGAGATAATGCCTCACACAGCAAATGTGTACAGTGCGAGCTGAAAATGCATTTTCAGCACTAAAAAAACCAAACTTTTATAACAGCTAAACCAAACGTTTCCAATGTAAATTTCCACCTTTATATAGTGTAGAAAGGCATCCTGAAGCCTGGAAAGTCATTAATTTGATTGTCCAGTATTTCCTTCATGAGATATTGCAACACTTAGAAAAAGTGTACAGCGCCAGCAGACAATGAATTTTCAGCACTAAAAAAACGAAACTTCATTAACAGCTAAACCAAACGTTTCCAATGTAAATTTCCACATTTATAGAGTGTAAAAAGGCATCCTGAAGCCTGGGAAGTCATTAATTTGATTGTCCAGTATTTCCCTTATGAGATAATGCCTCACATAGCAAATGTGTACAGTGCGAGCTGAAAATGCATTTTCAGCACTAAAAAAACAAACTTTTATAACAGCTAAACCAAACGTTTCCAATGTAAATTTCCACCTTTATATAGTGTAAAAAGACATCCTGAAGCCTGGGCAGTCATTAATTTGATTGTCCAGTATTTCCCTTATGAGATAATGCCTCACATAGCAAATGTGTACAGTGCGAGCTGAAAATGCATTTTCAGCACTAAAAAAACCAAACTTTTATAACAGCTAAACCAAACGTTTCCAATGTAAATTTCCACCTTTATATAGTGTAAAAAGACATCCTGAAGCCTAGGCAGTCATTAATTTGATTGTCCAATATTTCCCTTATGAGACAATGCCTCTCATAGCAAATGTGTACAGCGCGAGCTGAAAATGCATTTTCAGCACTAAAAAAACAAACTTTTATAACAGCTAAACCAAACGTTTCCAATGTACATTTCCACCTTTATATAGTGTAGAAAGGCATCCTGAAGCCTGGAAAGTCATTGATTTGATTGTCCAGTATTTCCTTCATGAGATATTGCAACACTTAGAAAAAGTGTACAGCGCCAGCAGACAATGAATTTTCAGCACTAAAAAAACGAAACTTCATTAACAGCTAAACTAAACGTTTCCAATGTAAATTTCCAACTTTATATAGTGTAAAAAGACATCCTGAAGCCTGGGCAGTCATTAATTTGATTGTCCAATATTTCCCTTATGAGATAATGCCTCTCATAGCAAATGTGTACAGCGCGAGCTGAAAATGCATTAACAGCACTAAAAAACCAAACTTTTATAACAGCTAAACCAAACGTTTCCAATGTAAATTTCCACCTTTATATAGTGTAGAAAGGCATCCTGAAGCCTGGAAAGTCATTAATTTGATTGTCCAGTATTTCCTTCATGAGATATTGCAACACTTAGAAAAAGTGTACAGCGCCAGCAGACAATGAATTTTCAGCACTAAAAAAAACGAAACTTCATTAACAGCTAAACTAAACGTTTCCAATGTAAATTTCCACCTTTATATAGTGTAAAAAGACATCCTGAAGCCTGGGCAGTCATTAATTTGATTGTCCAATATTTCCCTTATGAGATAATGCCTCTCATAGCAAATGTGTACAGCGCGAGCTGAAAATGCATTTACAGCACTAAAAAACCAAACTTTTATAACAGCTAAACCAAACGTTTCCAATGTAAATTTCCACCTTTATATAGTGTAGAAAGGCATCCTGAAGCCTGGAAAGTCATTAATTTGATTGTCCAGTATTTCCTTCATGAGATATTGCAACACTTAGAAAAAGTGTACAGCGCCAGCAGACAATGAATTTTCAGCACTAAAAAAACGAAACTTCATTAACAGCTAAACCAAACGTTTCCAATGTAAATTTCCACATTTATAGAGTGTAAAAAGGCATCCTGAAGCCTGGGAAGTCATTAATTTGATTGTCCAGTATTTCCCTTATGAGATAATGCCTCACATAGCAAATGTGTACAGTGCGAGCTGAAAATGCATTTTCAGCACTAAAAAACCAAACTTTTATAACAGCTAAACCAAACGTTTCCAATGTAAATTTCCACCTTTTTATAGTGTAAAAAGACATCCTGAAGCCTGGGCAGTCATTAATTTGATTGTCCAATATTTCCCTTTTGAGATAATGCCTCTCATAGCAAATGTGTACAGCGCGAGCTGAAAATGCATTTACAGCACTAAAAAACCAAACTTTTATAACAGCTAAACCAAACGTTTCCAATGTACATTTCCACCTTTATATAGTGTAGAAAGGCATCCTGAAGCCTGGAAAGTCATTAATTTGATTGTCCAGTATTTCCTTCATGAGATATTGCAACACTTAGAAAAAGTGTACAGCGCCAGCAGACAATGAATTTTCAGCACTAAAAAAACGAAACTTCATTAACAGCTAAACTAAACGTTTCCGATGTAAATTTCCACCCTTATATAGTGTAAAAAGACATCCTGAAGCCTGGGCAGTCATTAATTTGATTGTCTAATATTTCCCTTATGAGATAATGCCTCTCATAGCAAATGTGTACAGCGCGAGCTGAAAATGCATTTACAGCACTAAAAAACCAAACTTTTATAACAGCTAAACCAAACGTTTCCAATGTACATTTCCACCTTTATATAGTGTAGAAAGGCATCCTGAAGCCTGGAAAGTCATTAATTTGATTGTCCAGTATTTCCTTCATGAGATATTGCAACACTTAGAAAAAGTGTACAGCGCCAGCAGACAATGAATTTTCAGCACTAAAAAAACGAAACTTCATTAACAGCTAAACCAAACGTTTCCAATGTAAATTTCCACATTTATAGAGTGTAAAAAGGCATCCTGAAGCCTGGGAAGTCATTAATTTGATTGTCCAGTATTTCCCTTATGAGATAATGCCTCTCATAGCAAATGTGTACAGCGCGAGCTGAAAATGCATTTACAGCACTAAAAAACCAAACTTTTATAACAGCTAAACCAAACGTTTCCAATGTACATTTCCACCTTTATATAGTGTAGAAAGGCATCCTGAAGCCTGGAAAGTCATTAATTTGATTGTCCAGTATTTCCTTCATGAGATATTGCAACACTTAGAAAAAGTGTACAGCGCCAGCAGACAATGAATTTTCAGCACTAAAAAAACGAAACTTCATTAACAGCTAAACTAAACGTTTCCAATGTAAATTTCCACCTTTATATAGTGTAAAAAGACATCCTGAAGCCTGGGCAGTCATTAATTTGATTGTCCAATATTTCCATTATGAGATAATGCCTCTCATAGCAAATGTGTACAGCGCGAGCTGAAAATGCATATACAGCACTAAAAAACCAAACTTTTATAACAGCTAAACCAAACGTTTCCAATGTAAATTTCCACCTTTATATAGTGTAGAAAGGCATCCTGAAGCCTGGAAAGTCATTAAATTGATTGTCCAGTATTTCCTTCATGAGAAATTGCAACACTTAGAAAAAGTGTACAGCGCCAGCAGACAATGAATTTTCAGCACTAAAAAAACGAAACTTCATTAACAGCTAAACTAAACGTTTCCAATGTAAATTTCCACCCTTATATAGTGTAAAAATACATCCTGAAGCCTGGGCAGTCATTAATTTGATTGTCCAATATTTCCCTTATGAGATAATGCCTCTCATAGCAAATGTGTACAGCGCGAGCTGAAAATGCATTTACAGCACTAAAAAACCAAACTTTTATAACAGCTAAACCAAACGTTTCCAATGTAAATTTCCACCTTTATATAGTGTAAAAAGACATCCTGAAGCCTGGGCAGTCATTAATTTGATTGTCCAGTATTTCCCTTATGAGATAATGCCTCACATAGCAAAAGTGTACAGTGCGAGCTGAAAATGCATTTTCAGCACTAAAAAAACCAAACTTTTATAACAGCTAAACCAAACGTTTCCAATGTAAATTTCCACCTTTATATAGTGTAAAAAGACATCCTGAAGCCTGGGCAGTCATTAATTTGATTGTCCAATATTTCCCTTCTGAGATAATGCCTCTCATAGCAAATGTGTACAGCGCGAGCTGAAAATGCATTTACAGCACTAAAAAACCAAACTTTTATAACAGCTAAACCAAACGTTTCCAATGTACATTTCCACCTTTATATAGTGTAGAAAGGCATCCTGAAGCCTGGAAAGTCATTAATTTGATTGTCCAGTATTTCCTTCATGAGATATTGCAACACTTAGAAAAAGTGTACAGCGCCAGCAGACAATGAATTTTCAGCACTAAAAAAACGAAACTTCATTAACAGCTAAACTAAACGTTTCCAATGTAAATTTCCACCCTTATATAGTGTAAAAATACATCCTGAAGCCTGGGCAGTCATTAATTTGATTGTCCAATATTTCCCTTATGAGATAATGCCTCTCATAGCAAATGTGTACAGCGCGAGCTGAAAATGCATTTACAGCACTAAAAAACCAAACTTTTATAACAGCTAAACCAAACGTTTCCAATGTAAATTTCCACCTTTATATAGTGTAGAAAGGCATCCTGAAGCCTGGAAAGTCATTAATTTGATTGTCCAGTATTTCCTTCATGAGATATTGCAACACTTAGAAAAAGTGTACAGCGCCAGCAGACAATGAATTTTCAGCACTAAAAAAACGAAACTTCATTAACAGCTAAACCAAACGTTTCCAATGTAAATTTCCACATTTATAGAGTGTAAAAAGGCATCCTGAAGCCTGGGAAGTCATTAATTTGATTGTCCAGTATTTCCCTTATGAGATAATGCCTCACATAGCAAATGTGTACAGTGCGAGCTGAAAATGCATTTTCAGCACTAAAAAAACAAACTTTTATAACAGCTAAACCAAACGTTTCCAATGTAAATTTCCACCTTTATATAGTGTAAAAAGACATCCTGAAGCCTGGGCAGTCATTAATTTGATTGTCCAGTATTTCCCTTATGAGATAATGCCTCACATAGCAAATGTGTACAGTGCGAGCTGAAAATGCATTTTCAGCACTAAAAAAACCAAACTTTTATAACAGCTAAACCAAACGTTTCCAATGTACATTTCCACCTTTATATAGTGTAGAAAGGCATCCTGAAGCCTGGAAAGTCATTGATTTGATTGTCCAGTATTTCCTTCATGAGATATTGCAACACTTAGAAAAAGTGTACAGCGCCAGCAGACAATGAATTTTCAGCACTAAAAAAACGAAACTTCATTAACAGCTAAACTAAACGTTTCCAATGTAAATTTCCAACTTTATCTAGAGTAAAAAGACATCCTGAAGCCTGGGCAGCCATTAATTTGATTGTCCAATATTTCCCTTATGAGATAATGCCTCTCATAGCAAATGTGTACAGCGCGAGCTGAAAATGCATTTACAAGCACTAAAAAACCAAACTTTTATAACAGCTAAACCAAACGTTTCCAATGTAAATTTCCACCTTTATATAGTGTAAAAAGACATCCTGAAGCCTGGGCAGTCATTAATTTGATTGTCCAATATTTCCCTTATGAGATAATGCCTCTCATAGCAAATGTGTACAGCGCGAGCTGAAAATGCATTTACAGCACTAAAAAACCAAACTTTTATAACAGCTAAACCAAACGTTTCCAATGTAAATTTCCACCTTTATATAGTGTAGAAAGGCATCCTGAAGCCTGGAAAGTCATTAATTTGATTGTCCAGTATTTCCTTCATGAGATATTGCAACACTTAGAAAAAGTGTACAGCGCCAGCAGACAATGCATTTTCAGCACTAAAAAAAACGAAACTTCATTAACAGCTAAACTAAACGTTTCCAATGTAAATTTCCACTTTTATATAGTGTAAAAAGACATCCTGAAGCCTGGGCAGTCATTAATTTGATTGTCCAATATTTCCTTTATGAGATAATGCCTCTCATAGCAAATGTGTACAGCGCGAGCTGAAAATGCATTTACAGCACTAAAAAACCAAACTTTTATAACAGCTAAACCAAACGTTTCCAATGTAAATTTCCACCTTTATATAGTGTAGAAAGGCATCCTGAAGCCTGGAAAGTCATTAATTTGATTGTCCAGTATTTCCTTCATGAGATATTGCAACACTTAGAAAAAGTGTACAGCGCCAGCAGACAATGAATTTTCAGCACTAAAAAAACGAAACTTCATTAACAGCTAAACTAAACGTTTCCGATGTAAATTTCCACCCTTATATAGTGTAAAAAGACATCCTGAAGCCTGGGCAGTCATTAATTTGATTGTCTAATATTTCCCTTATGAGATAATGCCTCTCATAGCAAATGTGTACAGCGCGAGCTGAAAATGCATTTACAGCACTAAAAAACCAAACTTTTATAACAGCTAAACCAAACGTTTCCAATGTACATTTCCACCTTTATATAGTGTAGAAAGGCATCCTGAAGCCTGGAAAGTCATTAATTTGATTATCCAGTATTTCCTTCATGAGATATTGCAACACTTAGAAAAAGTGTACAGCGCCAGCAGACAATGAATTTTCAGCACTAAAAAAACGAAACTTCATTAACAGCTAAACCAAACGTTTCCAATGTAAATTTCCACATTTATAGAGTGTAAAAAGGCATCCTGAAGCCTGGGAAGTCATTAATTTGATTGTCCAGTATTTCCCTTATGAGATAATGCCTCACATAGCAAATGTGTACAGTGCGAGCTGAAAATGCATTTTCAGCACTAAAAAACCAAACTTTTATAACAGCTAAACCAAACGTTTCCAATGTAAATTTCCACCTTTATATAGTGTAAAAAGACATCCTGAAGCCTGGGCAGTCATTAATTTGATTGTCCAGTATTTCCCTTATGAGATAATGCCTCACACAGCAAATGTGTACAGTGCGAGCTGAAAATGCATTTTCAGCACTAAAAAAACCAAACTTTTATAACAGCTAAACCAAACGTTTCCAATGTAAATTTCCACCTTTATATAGTGTAAAAAGACATCCTGAAGCCTGGGCAGTCATTAATTTGATTGTCCAATATTTCCCTTCTGAGATAATGCCTCTCATAGCAAATGTGTACAGCGCGAGCTGAAAATGCATTTACAGCACTAAAAAACCAAACTTTTATAACAGCTAAACCAAACGTTTCCAATGTACATTTCCACCTTTATATAGTGTAGAAAGGCATCCTGAAGCCTGGAAAGTCATTAATTTGATTGTCCAGTATTTCCTTCATGAGATATTGCAACACTTAGAAAAAGTGTACAGCGCCAGCAGACAATGAATTTTCAGCACTAAAAAAACGAAACTTCATTAACAGCTAAACTAAACGTTTCCAATGTAAATTTCCACCCTTATATAGTGTAAAAAGACATCCTGAAGCCTGGGCAGTCATTAATTTGATTGTCCAATATTTCCCTTATGAGATAATGCCTCTCATAGCAAATGTGTACAGCGCGAGCTGAAAATGCATTTACAGCACTAAAAAACCAAACTTTTATAACAGCTAAACCAAACGTTTCCAATGTAAATTTCCACCTTTATATAGTGTAGAAAGGCATCCTGAAGCCTGGAAAGTCATTAATTTGATTGTCCAGTATTTCCTTCATGAGATATTGCAACACTTAGAAAAAGTGTACAGCGCCAGCAGACAATGAATTTTCAGCATTAAAAAAACGAAACTTCATTAACAGCTAAACCAAACGTTTCCAATGTAAATTTCCACATTTATAGAGTGTAAAAAGGCATCCTGAAGCCTGGGAAGTCATTAATTTGATTGTCCAGTATTTCCCTTATGAGATAATGCCTCACATAGCAAATGTGTACAGTGCGAGCTGAAAATGCATTTTCAGCACTAAAAAACCAAACTTTTATAACAGCTAAACCAAACGTTTCCAATGTAAATTTCCACCTTTATATAGTGTAAAAAGACATCCTGAAACCTGGGCAGTCATTAATTTGATTGTCCAGTATTTCCCTTATGAGATAATGCCTCACACAGCAAATGTGTACAGTGCGAGCTGAAAATGCATTTTCAGCACTAAAAAAACCAAACTTTTATAACAGCTAAACCAAACGTTTCCAATGTAAATTTCCACCTTTATATAGTGTAAAAAGACATCCTGAAGCCTGGGCAGTCATTAATTTGATTGTCCAATATTTCCCTTCTGAGATAATGCCTCTCATAGCAAATGTGTACAGCGCGAGCTGAAAATGCATTTACAGCACTAAAAAACCAAACTTTTATAACAGCTAAACCAAACGTTTCCAATGTACATTTCCACCTTTATATAGTGTAGAAGGCATCCTGAAGCCTGGAAAGTCATTAATTTGATTGTCCAGTATTTCCTTCATGAGATATTGCAACACTTAGAAAAAGTGTACAGCGCCAGCAGACAATGAATTTTCAGCACTAAAAAAACGAAACTTCATTAACAGCTAAACTAAACGTTTCCGATGTAAATTTCCACCCTTATATAGTGTAAAAAGACATCCTGAAGCCTGGGCAGTCATTAATTTGATTGTCTAATATTTCCCTTATGAGATAATGCCTCTCATAGCAAATGTGTACAGCGCGAGCTGAAAATGCATTTACAGCACTAAAAAACCAAACTTTTATAACAGCTAAACCAAACGTTTCCAATGTACATTTCCACCTTTATATAGTGTAGAAAGGCATCCTGAAGCCTGGAAAGTCATTAATTTGATTGTCCAGTATTTCCTTCATGAGATATTGCAACACTTAGAAAAAGTGTACAGCGCCAGCAGACAATGAATTTTCAGCACTAAAAAAACGAAACTTCATTAACAGCTAAACTAAACGTTTCCAATGTATATTTCCACCTTTATATAGTGTAAAAAGACATCCTGAAGCCTGGGCAGTCATTAATTTGATTGTCCAATATTTCCCTTATGAGATAATGCCTCTCATAGCAAATGTGTACAGCGCGAGCTGAAAATGCATTTACAGCACTAAAAAAACAAACTTTTATAACAGCTAAACCAAACGTTTCCAATGTAAATTTCCACCTTTATATAGTGTAAAAAGACATCCTGAAGCCTGGGCAGTCATTAATTTGATTGTCCAGTATTTCCCTTATGAGATAATGCCTCACATAGCAAATGTGGACAGTGCGAGCTGAAAATGCATTTTCAGCACTAAAAAAACCAAACTTTTATAACAGCTAAACCAAACGTTTCCAATGTAAATTTCCACCTTTATATAGTGTAAAAAGACATCCTGAAGCCTGGGCAGTCATTAATTTGATTGTCCAGTATTTCCCTTATGAGATAATGCCTCACACAGCAAATGTGTACAGTGCGAGCTGAAAATGCATTTACAGCACAAAAAAAACAAACTTTTATAACAGCTAAACCAAACGTTTCCAATGTAAATTTCCACCTTTATATAGTGTAAAAAGACATCCTGAAGCCTGGGCAGTCATTAATTTGATTGTCCAATATTTCCCTTCTGAGATAATGCCTCTCATAGCAAATGTGTACAGCGCGAGATGAAAATGCATTTACAGCACTAAAAAACCAAACTTTTATAACAGCTAAACCAAACGTTTCCAATGTACATTTCCACCTTTATATAGTGTAGAAAGGCATCCTGAAGCCTGGAAAGTCATTAATTTGATTGTCCAGTATTTCCTTCATGAGATATTGCAACACTTAGAAAAAGTGTACAGCGCCAGCAGACAATGAATTTTCAGCACTAAAAAAACGAAACTTCATTAACAGCTAAACTAAACGTTTCCAATGTAAATTTCCACCCTTATATAGTGTAAAAATACATCCTGAAGCCTGGGCAGTCATTAATTTGATTGGCCAATATTTCCCTTATGAGATAATGCCTCTCATAGCAAATGTGTACAGCGCGAGCTGAAAATGCATTTACAGCACTAAAAAAACAAACTTTTATAACAGCTAAACCAAACGTTTCCAATGTAAATTTCCACCTTTATATAGTGTAGAAAGGCATCCTGAAGCCTGGAAAGTCATTAATTTGATTGTCCAGTATTTCCTTCATGAGATATTGCAACACTTAGAAAAAGTGTACAGCGCCAGCAGACAATGAATTTTCAGCACTAAAAAAACGAAACTTCATTAACAGCTAAACCAAACGTTTCCAATGTAAATTTCCACATTTATAGAGTGTAAAAAGGCATCCTGAAGCCTGGGAAGTCATTAATTTGATTGTCCAGTATTTCCCTTATGAGATAATGCCTCACATAGCAAATGTGTACAGTGCGAGCTGAAAATGCATTTTCAGCACTAAAAAAACAAACTTTTATAACAGCTAAACCAAACGTTTCCAATGTAAATTTCCACCTTTATATAGTGTAAAAAGACATCCTGAAGCCTGGGCAGTCATTAATTTGATTGTCCAGTATTTCCCTTATGAGATAATGCCTCACATAGCAAATGTGTACAGTGCGAGCTGAAAATGCATTTTCAGCACTAAAAAAACCAAACTTTTATAACAGCTAAACCAAACGTTTCCAATGTAAATTTCCACCTTTATATAGTGTAAAAAGACATCCTGAAGCCTAGGCAGTCATTAATTTGATTGTCCAATATTTCCCTTATGAGACAATGCCTCTCATAGCAAATGTGTACAGCGCGAGCTGAAAATGCATTTTCAGCACTAAAAAAACAAACTTTTATAACAGCTAAACCAAACGTTTCCAATGTACATTTCCACCTTTATATAGTGTAGAAAGGCATCCTGAAGCCTGGAAAGTCATTGATTTGATTGTCCAGTATTTCCTTCATGAGATATTGCAACACTTAGAAAAAGTGTACAGCGCCAGCAGACAATGAATTTTCAGCACTAAAAAAACGAAACTTCATTAACAGCTAAACTAAACGTTTCCAATGTAAATTTCCAACTTTATATAGAGTAAAAAGACATCCTGAAGCCTGGGCAGCCATTAATTTGATTGTCCAATATTTCCCTTATGAGATAATGCCTCTCGTAGCAAATGTGTACAGCGCGAGCTGAAAATGCATTTACAGCACTAAAAAACCAAACTTTTATAACAGCTAAACCAAACGTTTCCAATGTAAATTTCCACCTTTATATAGTGTAAAAAGACATCCTGAAGCCTGGGCAGTCATTAATTTGATTGTCCAATATTTCCCTTATGAGATAATGCCTCTCATAGCAAATGTGTACAGCGCGAGCTGAAAATGCATTAACAGCACTAAAAAACCAAACTTTTATAACAGCTAAACCAAACGTTTCCAATGTAAATTTCCACCTTTATATAGTGTAGAAAGGCATCCTGAAGCCTGGAAAGTCATTAATTTGATTGTCCAGTATTTCCTTCATGAGATATTGCAACACTTAGAAAAAGTGTACAGCGCCAGCAGACAATGAATTTTCAGCACTAAAAAAAACGAAACTTCATTAACAGCTAAACTAAACGTTTCCAATGTAAATTTCCACCTTTATATAGTGTAAAAAGACATCCTGAAGCCTGGGCAGTCATTAATTTGATTGTCCAATATTTCCCTTATGAGATAATGCCTCTCATAGCAAATGTGTACAGCGCGAGCTGAAAATGCATTTACAGCACTAAAAAACCAAACTTTTATAACAGCTAAACCAAACGTTTCCAATGTAAATTTCCACCTTTATATAGTGTAGAAAGGCATCCTGAAGCCTGGAAAGTCATTAATTTGATTGTCCAGTATTTCCTTCATGAGATATTGCAACACTTAGAAAAAGTGTACAGCGCCAGCAGACAATGAATTTTCAGCACTAAAAAAACGAAACTTCATTAACAGCTAAACCAAACGTTTCCAATGTAAATTTCCACATTTATAGAGTGTAAAAAGGCATCCTGAAGCCTGGGAAGTCATTAATTTGATTGTCCAGTATTTCCCTTATGAGATAATGCCTCACATAGCAAATGTGTACAGTGCGAGCTGAAAATGCATTTTCAGCACTAAAAAACCAAACTTTTATAACAGCTAAACCAAACGTTTCCAATGTAAATTTCCACCTTTTTATAGTGTAAAAAGACATCCTGAAGCCTGGGCAGTCATTAATTTGATTGTCCAATATTTCCCTTTTGAGATAATGCCTCTCATAGCAAATGTGTACAGCGCGAGCTGAAAATGCATTTACAGCACTAAAAAACCAAACTTTTATAACAGCTAAACCAAACGTTTCCAATGTACATTTCCACCTTTATATAGTGTAGAAAGGCATCCTGAAGCCTGGAAAGTCATTAATTTGATTGTCCAGTATTTCCTTCATGAGATATTGCAACACTTAGAAAAAGTGTACAGCGCCAGCAGACAATGAATTTTCAGCACTAAAAAAACGAAACTTCATTAACAGCTAAACTAAACGTTTCCGATGTAAATTTCCACCCTTATATAGTGTAAAAAGACATCCTGAAGCCTGGGCAGTCATTAATTTGATTGTCTAATATTTCCCTTATGAGATAATGCCTCTCATAGCAAATGTGTACAGCGCGAGCTGAAAATGCATTTACAGCACTAAAAAACCAAACTTTTATAACAGCTAAACCAAACGTTTCCAATGTACATTTCCACCTTTATATAGTGTAGAAAGGCATCCTGAAGCCTGGAAAGTCATTAATTTGATTGTCCAGTATTTCCTTCATGAGATATTGCAACACTTAGAAAAAGTGTACAGCGCCAGCAGACAATGAATTTTCAGCACTAAAAAAACGAAACTTCATTAACAGCTAAACCAAACGTTTCCAATGTAAATTTCCACATTTATAGAGTGTAAAAAGGCATCCTGAAGCCTGGGAAGTCATTAATTTGATTGTCCAGTATTTCCCTTATGAGATAATGCCTCTCATAGCAAATGTGTACAGCGCGAGCTGAAAATGCATTTACAGCACTAAAAAACCAAACTTTTATAACAGCTAAACCAAACGTTTCCAATGTACATTTCCACCTTTATATAGTGTAGAAAGGCATCCTGAAGCCTGGAAAGTCATTAATTTGATTGTCCAGTATTTCCTTCATGAGATATTGCAACACTTAGAAAAAGTGTACAGCGCCAGCAGACAATGAATTTTCAGCACTAAAAAAACGAAACTTCATTAACAGCTAAACTAAACGTTTCCAATGTAAATTTCCACCTTTATATAGTGTAAAAAGACATCCTGAAGCCTGGGCAGTCATTAATTTGATTGTCCAATATTTCCATTATGAGATAATGCCTCTCATAGCAAATGTGTACAGCGCGAGCTGAAAATGCATTTACAGCACTAAAAAAACAAACTTTTATAACAGCTAAACCAAACGTTTCCAATGTAAATTTCCACCTTTATATAGTGTAAAAAGACATCCTGAAGCCTGGGCAGTCATTAATTTGATTGTCCAGTATTTCCCTTATGAGATAATGCCTCACATAGCAAATGTGGACAGTGCGAGCTGAAAATGCATTTTCAGCACTAAAAAAACCAAACTTTTATAACAGCTAAACCAAACGTTTCCAATGTAAATTTCCACCTTTATATAGTGTAAAAAGACATCCTGAAGCCTGGGCAGTCATTAATTTGATTGTCCAGTATTTCCCTTATGAGATAATGCCTCACACAGCAAATGTGTACAGTGCGAGCTGAAAATGCATTTACAGCACAAAAAAAACAAACTTTTATAACAGCTAAACCAAACGTTTCCAATGTAAATTTCCACCTTTATATAGTGTAAAAAGACATCCTGAAGCCTGGGCAGTCATTAATTTGATTGTCCAATATTTCCCTTCTGAGATAATGCCTCTCATAGCAAATGTGTACAGCGCGAGATGAAAATGCATTTACAGCACTAAAAAACCAAACTTTTATAACAGCTAAACCAAACGTTTCCAATGTACATTTCCACCTTTATATAGTGTAGAAAGGCATCCTGAAGCCTGGAAAGTCATTAATTTGATTGTCCAGTATTTCCTTCATGAGATATTGCAACACTTAGAAAAAGTGTACAGCGCCAGCAGACAATGAATTTTCAGCACTAAAAAAACGAAACTTCATTAACAGCTAAACTAAACGTTTCCAATGTAAATTTCCACCCTTATATAGTGTAAAAATACATCCTGAAGCCTGGGCAGTCATTAATTTGATTGGCCAATATTTCCCTTATGAGATAATGCCTCTCATAGCAAATGTGTACAGCGCGAGCTGAAAATGCATTTACAGCACTAAAAAAACAAACTTTTATAACAGCTAAACCAAACGTTTCCAATGTAAATTTCCACCTTTATATAGTGTAGAAAGGCATCCTGAAGCCTGGAAAGTCATTAATTTGATTGTCCAGTATTTCCTTCATGAGATATTGCAACACTTAGAAAAAGTGTACAGCGCCAGCAGACAATGAATTTTCAGCACTAAAAAAACGAAACTTCATTAACAGCTAAACCAAACGTTTCCAATGTAAATTTCCACATTTATAGAGTGTAAAAAGGCATCCTGAAGCCTGGGAAGTCATTAATTTGATTGTCCAGTATTTCCCTTATGAGATAATGCCTCACATAGCAAATGTGTACAGTGCGAGCTGAAAATGCATTTTCAGCACTAAAAAAACAAACTTTTATAACAGCTAAACCAAACGTTTCCAATGTAAATTTCCACCTTTATATAGTGTAAAAAGACATCCTGAAGCCTGGGCAGTCATTAATTTGATTGTCCAGTATTTCCCTTATGAGATAATGCCTCACATAGCAAATGTGTACAGTGCGAGCTGAAAATGCATTTTCAGCACTAAAAAAACCAAACTTTTATAACAGCTAAACCAAACGTTTCCAATGTAAATTTCCACCTTTATATAGTGTAAAAAGACATCCTGAAGCCTAGGCAGTCATTAATTTGATTGTCCAATATTTCCCTTATGAGACAATGCCTCTCATAGCAAATGTGTACAGCGCGAGCTGAAAATGCATTTTCAGCACTAAAAAAACAAACTTTTATAACAGCTAAACCAAACGTTTCCAATGTACATTTCCACCTTTATATAGTGTAGAAAGGCATCCTGAAGCCTGGAAAGTCATTGATTTGATTGTCCAGTATTTCCTTCATGAGATATTGCAACACTTAGAAAAAGTGTACAGCGCCAGCAGACAATGAATTTTCAGCACTAAAAAAACGAAACTTCATTAACAGCTAAACTAAACGTTTCCAATGTAAATTTCCAACTTTATATAGAGTAAAAAGACATCCTGAAGCCTGGGCAGCCATTAATTTGATTGTCCAATATTTCCCTTATGAGATAATGCCTCTCGTAGCAAATGTGTACAGCGCGAGCTGAAAATGCATTTACAGCACTAAAAAACCAAACTTTTATAACAGCTAAACCAAACGTTTCCAATGTAAATTTCCACCTTTATATAGTGTAAAAAGACATCCTGAAGCCTGGGCAGTCATTAATTTGATTGTCCAATATTTCCCTTATGAGATAATGCCTCTCATAGCAAATGTGTACAGCGCGAGCTGAAAATGCATTAACAGCACTAAAAAACCAAACTTTTATAACAGCTAAACCAAACGTTTCCAATGTAAATTTCCACCTTTATATAGTGTAGAAAGGCATCCTGAAGCCTGGAAAGTCATTAATTTGATTGTCCAGTATTTCCTTCATGAGATATTGCAACACTTAGAAAAAGTGTACAGCGCCAGCAGACAATGAATTTTCAGCACTAAAAAAAACGAAACTTCATTAACAGCTAAACTAAACGTTTCCAATGTAAATTTCCACCTTTATATAGTGTAAAAAGACATCCTGAAGCCTGGGCAGTCATTAATTTGATTGTCCAATATTTCCCTTATGAGATAATGCCTCTCATAGCAAATGTGTACAGCGCGAGCTGAAAATGCATTTACAGCACTAAAAAACCAAACTTTTATAACAGCTAAACCAAACGTTTCCAATGTAAATTTCCACCTTTATATAGTGTAGAAAGGCATCCTGAAGCCTGGAAAGTCATTAATTTGATTGTCCAGTATTTCCTTCATGAGATATTGCAACACTTAGAAAAAGTGTACAGCGCCAGCAGACAATGAATTTTCAGCACTAAAAAAACGAAACTTCATTAACAGCTAAACCAAACGTTTCCAATGTAAATTTCCACATTTATAGAGTGTAAAAAGGCATCCTGAAGCCTGGGAAGTCATTAATTTGATTGTCCAGTATTTCCCTTATGAGATAATGCCTCACATAGCAAATGTGTACAGTGCGAGCTGAAAATGCATTTTCAGCACTAAAAAACCAAACTTTTATAACAGCTAAACCAAACGTTTCCAATGTAAATTTCCACCTTTTTATAGTGTAAAAAGACATCCTGAAGCCTGGGCAGTCATTAATTTGATTGTCCAATATTTCCCTTTTGAGATAATGCCTCTCATAGCAAATGTGTACAGCGCGAGCTGAAAATGCATTTACAGCACTAAAAAACCAAACTTTTATAACAGCTAAACCAAACGTTTCCAATGTACATTTCCACCTTTATATAGTGTAGAAAGGCATCCTGAAGCCTGGAAAGTCATTAATTTGATTGTCCAGTATTTCCTTCATGAGATATTGCAACACTTAGAAAAAGTGTACAGCGCCAGCAGACAATGAATTTTCAGCACTAAAAAAACGAAACTTCATTAACAGCTAAACTAAACGTTTCCGATGTAAATTTCCACCCTTATATAGTGTAAAAAGACATCCTGAAGCCTGGGCAGTCATTAATTTGATTGTCTAATATTTCCCTTATGAGATAATGCCTCTCATAGCAAATGTGTACAGCGCGAGCTGAAAATGCATTTACAGCACTAAAAAACCAAACTTTTATAACAGCTAAACCAAACGTTTCCAATGTACATTTCCACCTTTATATAGTGTAGAAAGGCATCCTGAAGCCTGGAAAGTCATTAATTTGATTGTCCAGTATTTCCTTCATGAGATATTGCAACACTTAGAAAAAGTGTACAGCGCCAGCAGACAATGAATTTTCAGCACTAAAAAAACGAAACTTCATTAACAGCTAAACCAAACGTTTCCAATGTAAATTTCCACATTTATAGAGTGTAAAAAGGCATCCTGAAGCCTGGGAAGTCATTAATTTGATTGTCCAGTATTTCCCTTATGAGATAATGCCTCTCATAGCAAATGTGTACAGCGCGAGCTGAAAATGCATTTACAGCACTAAAAAACCAAACTTTTATAACAGCTAAACCAAACGTTTCCAATGTACATTTCCACCTTTATATAGTGTAGAAAGGCATCCTGAAGCCTGGAAAGTCATTAATTTGATTGTCCAGTATTTCCTTCATGAGATATTGCAACACTTAGAAAAAGTGTACAGCGCCAGCAGACAATGAATTTTCAGCACTAAAAAAACGAAACTTCATTAACAGCTAAACTAAACGTTTCCAATGTAAATTTCCACCTTTATATAGTGTAAAAAGACATCCTGAAGCCTGGGCAGTCATTAATTTGATTGTCCAATATTTCCATTATGAGATAATGCCTCTCATAGCAAATGTGTACAGCGCAAGCTGAAAATGCATATACAGCACTAAAAAACCAAACTTTTATAACAGCTAAACCAAACGTTTCCAATGTAAATTTCCACCTTTATATAGTGTAGAAAGGCATCCTGAAGCCTGGAAAGTCATTAAATTGATTGTCCAGTATTTCCTTCATGAGAAATTGCAACACTTAGAAAAAGTGTACAGCGCCAGCAGACAATGAATTTTCAGCACTAAAAAAACGAAACTTCATTAACAGCTAAACTAAACGTTTCCAATGTAAATTTCCACCCTTATATAGTGTAAAAATACATCCTGAAGCCTGGGCAGTCATTAATTTGATTGTCCAATATTTCCCTTATGAGATAATGCCTCTCATAGCAAATGTGTACAGCGCGAGCTGAAAATGCATTTACAGCACTAAAAAACCAAACTTTTATAACAGCTAAACCAAACGTTTCCAATGTAAATTTCCACCTTTATATAGTGTAAAAAGACATCCTGAAGCCTGGGCAGTCATTAATTTGATTGTCCAGTATTTCCCTTATGAGATAATGCCTCACATAGCAAAAGTGTACAGTGCGAGCTGAAAATGCATTTTCAGCACTAAAAAAACCAAACTTTTATAACAGCTAAACCAAACGTTTCCAATGTAAATTTCCACCTTTATATAGTGTAAAAAGACATCCTGAAGCCTGGGCAGTCATTAATTTGATTGTCCAATATTTCCCTTCTGAGATAATGCCTCTCATAGCAAATGTGTACAGCGCGAGCTGAAAATGCATTTACAGCACTAAAAAACCAAACTTTTATAACAGCTAAACCAAACGTTTCCAATGTACATTTCCACCTTTATATAGTGTAGAAAGGCATCCTGAAGCCTGGAAAGTCATTAATTTGATTGTCCAGTATTTCCTTCATGAGATATTGCAACACTTAGAAAAAGTGTACAGCGCCAGCAGACAATGAATTTTCAGCACTAAAAAAACGAAACTTCATTAACAGCTAAACTAAACGTTTCCAATGTAAATTTCCACCTTTATATAGTGTAAAAATACATCCTGAAGCCTGGGCAGTCATTAATTTGATTGTCCAATATTTCCCTTATGAGATAATGCCTCTCATAGCAAATGTGTACAGCGCGAGCTGAAAATGCATTTACAGCACTAAAAAACCAAACTTTTATAACAGCTAAACCAAACGTTTCCAATGTAAATTTCCACCTTTATATAGTGTAGAAAGGCATCCTGAAGCCTGGAAAGTCATTAATTTGATTGTCCAGTATTTCCTTCATGAGATATTGCAACACTTAGAAAAAGTGTACAGCGCCAGCAGACAATGAATTTTCAGCACTAAAAAAACGAAACTTCATTAACAGCTAAACTAAACGTTTCCAATGTAAATTTCCAACTTTATATAGAGTAAAAAGACATCCTGAAGCCTGGGCAGCCATTAATTTGATTGTCCAATATTTCCCTTATGAGATAATGCCTCTCATAGCAAATGTGTACAGCGCGAGCTGAAAATGCATTTACAAGCACTAAAAAACCAAACTTTTATAACAGCTAAACCAAACGTTTCCAATGTAAATTTCCACCTTTATATAGTGTAAAAAGACATCCTGAAGCCTGGGCAGTCATTAATTTGATTGTCCAATATTTCCCTTATGAGATAATGCCTCTCATAGCAAATGTGTACAGCGCGAGCTGAAAATGCATTTACAGCACTAAAAAACCAAACTTTTATAACAGCTAAACCAAACGTTTCCAATGTAAATTTCCACCTTTATATAGTGTAGAAAGGCATCCTGAAGCCTGGAAAGTCATTAATTTGATTGTCCAGTATTTCCTTCATGAGATATTGCAACACTTAGAAAAAGTGTACAGCGCCAGCAGACAATGCATTTTCAGCACTAAAAAAAACGAAACTTCATTAACAGCTAAACTAAACGTTTCCAATGTAAATTTCCACTTTTATATAGTGTAAAAAGACATCCTGAAGCCTGGGCAGTCATTAATTTGATTGTCCAATATTTCCTTTATGAGATAATGCCTCTCATAGCAAATGTGTACAGCGCGAGCTGAAAATGCATTTACAGCACTAAAAAACCAAACTTTTATAACAGCTAAACCAAACGTTTCCAATGTAAATTTCCACCTTTATATAGTGTAGAAAGGCATCCTGAAGCCTGGAAAGTCATTAATTTGATTGTCCAGTATTTCCTTCATGAGATATTGCAACACTTAGAAAAAGTGTACAGCGCCAGCAGACAATGAATTTTCAGCACTAAAAAAACGAAACTTCATTAACAGCTAAACTAAACGTTTCCGATGTAAATTTCCACCCTTATATAGTGTAAAAAGACATCCTGAAGCCTGGGCAGTCATTAATTTGATTGTCTAATATTTCCCTTATGAGATAATGCCTCTCATAGCAAATGTGTACAGCGCGAGCTGAAAATGCATTTACAGCACTAAAAAACCAAACTTTTATAACAGCTAAACCAAACGTTTCCAATGTACATTTCCACCTTTATATAGTGTAGAAAGGCATCCTGAAGCCTGGAAAGTCATTAATTTGATTATCCAGTATTTCCTTCATGAGATATTGCAACACTTAGAAAAAGTGTACAGCGCCAGCAGACAATGAATTTTCAGCACTAAAAAAACGAAACTTCATTAACAGCTAAACCAAACGTTTCCAATGTAAATTTCCACATTTATAGAGTGTAAAAAGGCATCCTGAAGCCTGGGAAGTCATTAATTTGATTGTCCAGTATTTCCCTTATGAGATAATGCCTCACATAGCAAATGTGTACAGTGCGAGCTGAAAATGCATTTTCAGCACTAAAAAACCAAACTTTTATAACAGCTAAACCAAACGTTTCCAATGTAAATTTCCACCTTTATATAGTGTAAAAAGACATCCTGAAGCCTGGGCAGTCATTAATTTGATTGTCCAGTATTTCCCTTATGAGATAATGCCTCACACAGCAAATGTGTACAGTGCGAGCTGAAAATGCATTTTCAGCACTAAAAAAACCAAACTTTTATAACAGCTAAACCAAACGTTTCCAATGTAAATTTCCACCTTTATATAGTGTAAAAAGACATCCTGAAGCCTGGGCAGTCATTAATTTGATTGTCCAATATTTCCCTTCTGAGATAATGCCTCTCATAGCAAATGTGTACAGCGCGAGCTGAAAATGCATTTACAGCACTAAAAAACCAAACTTTTATAACAGCTAAACCAAACGTTTCCAATGTACATTTCCACCTTTATATAGTGTAGAAAGGCATCCTGAAGCCTGGAAAGTCATTAATTTGATTGTCCAGTATTTCCTTCATGAGATATTGCAACACTTAGAAAAAGTGTACAGCGCCAGCAGACAATGAATTTTCAGCACTAAAAAAACGAAACTTCATTAACAGCTAAACTAAACGTTTCCAATGTAAATTTCCACCCTTATATAGTGTAAAAAGACATCCTGATGCCTGGGCAGTCATTAATTTGATTGTCCAATATTTCCCTTATGAGATAATGCCTCTCATAGCAAATGTGTACAGCGCGAGCTGAAAATGCATTTACAGCACTAAAAAACCAAACTTTTATAACAGCTAAACCAAACGTTTCCAATGTAAATTTCCACCTTTATATAGTGTAGAAAGGCATCCTGAAGCCTGGAAAGTCATTAATTTGATTGTCCAGTATTTCCTTCATGAGATATTGCAACACTTAGAAAAAGTGTACAGCGCCAGCAGACAATGAATTTTCAGCACTAAAAAAACGAAACTTCATTAACAGCTAAACCAAACGTTTCCAATGTAAATTTCCACATTTATAGAGTGTAAAAAGGCATCCTGAAGCCTGGGAAGTCATTAATTTGATTGTCCAGTATTTCCCTTATGAGATAATGCCTCACATAGCAAATGTGTACAGTGCGAGCTGAAAATGCATTTTCAGCACTAAAAAAACAAACTTTTATAACAGCTAAACCAAACGTTTCCAATGTAAATTTCCACCTTTATATAGTGTAAAAAGACATCCTGAAGCCTGGGCAGTCATTAATTTGATTGTCCAGTATTTCCCTTATGAGATAATGCCTCACACAGCAAATGTGTACAGTGCGAGCTGAAAATGCATTTTCAGCACTAAAAAAACCAAACTTTTATAACAGCTAAACCAAACGTTTCCAATGTAAATTTCCACCTTTATATAGTGTAAAAAGACATCCTGAAGCCTGGGCAGTCATTAATTTGATTGTCCAATATTTCCCTTCTGAGATAATGCCTCTCATAGCAAATGTGTACAGCGCGAGCTGAAAATGCATTTACAGCACTAAAAAACCAAACTTTTATAACAGCTAAACCAAACGTTTCCAATGTAAATTTCCACCTTTATATAGTGTAGAAAGGCATCCTGAAGCCTGGAAAGTCATTAATTTGATTGTCCAGTATTTCCTTCATGAGATATTGCAACACTTAGAAAAAGTGTACAGCGCCAGCAGACAATGAATTTTCAGCACTAAAAAAACGAAACTTCATTAACAGCTAAACCAAACGTTTCCAATGTAAATTTCCACATTTATAGAGTGTAAAAAGGCATCCTGAAGCCTGGGAAGTCATTAATTTGATTGTCCAGTATTTCCCTTATGAGATAATGCCTCACATAGCAAATGTGTACAGTGCGAGCTGAAAATGCATTTTCAGCACTAAAAAAACAAACTTTTATAACAGCTAAACCAAACGTTTCCAATGTAAATTTCCACCTTTATATAGTGTAAAAAGACATCCTGAAGCCTGGGCAGTCATTAATTTGATTGTCCAGTATTTCCCTTATGAGATAATGCCTCACACAGCAAATGTGTACAGTGCGAGCTGAAAATGCATTTTCAGCACTAAAAAAACCAAACTTTTATAACAGCTAAACCAAACGTTTCCAATGTAAATTTCCACCTTTATATAGTGTAAAAAGACATCCTGAAGCCTGGGCAGTCATTAATTTGATTGTCCAATATTTCCCTTCTGAGATAATGCCTCTCATAGCAAATGTGTACAGCGCGAGCTGAAAATGCATTTACAGCACTAAAAAACCAAACTTTTATAACAGCTAAACCAAACGTTTCCAATGTACATTTCCACCTTTATATAGTGTAGAAAGGCATCCTGAAGCCTGGAAAGTCATTAATTTGATTGTCCAGTATTTCCTTCATGAGATATTGCAACACTTAGAAAAAGTGTACAGCGCCAGCAGACAATGAATTTTCAGCACTAAAAAAACGAAACTTCATTAACAGCTAAACTAAACGTTTCCAATGTAAATTTCCACCCTTATATAGTGTAAAAAGACATCCTGAAGCCTGGGCAGTCATTAATTTGATTGTCCAATATTTCCCTTATGAGATAATGCTTCTCATAGCAAATGTGTACAGCGCGAGCTGAAAATGCATTTACAGCACTAAAAAACCAAACTTTTATAACAGCTAAACCAAACGTTTCCAATGTAAATTTCCACCTTTATATAGTGTAGAAAGGCATCCTGAAGCCTGGAAAGTCATTAATTTGATTGTCCAGTATTTCCTTCATGAGATATTGCAACACTTAGAAAAAGTGTACAGCGCCAGCAGACAATGAATTTTCAGCACTAAAAAAACGAAACTTCATTAACAGCTAAACCAAACGTTTCCAATGTAAATTTCCACATTTATAGAGTGTAAAAAGGCATCCTGAAGCCCGGGAAGTCATTAATTTGATTGTCCAGTATTTCCCTTATGAGATAATGCCTCACATAGCAAATGTGTACAGTGCGAGCTGAAAATGCATTTTCAGCACTAAAAAACCAAACTTTTATAACAGCTAAACCAAACGTTTCCAATGTAAATTTCCACCTTTATATAGTGTAAAAAGACATCCTGAAGCCTGGGCAGTCATTAATTTGATTGTCCAGTATTTCCCTTATGAGATAATGCCTCACACAGCAAATGTGTACAGTGCGAGCTGAAAATGCATTTTCAGCACTAAAAAAACCAAACTTTTATAACAGCTAAACCAAACGTTTCCAATGTAAATTTCCACCTTTATATAGTGTAAAAAGACATCCTGAAGCCTGGGCAGTCATTAATTTGATTGTCCAATATTTCCCTTCTGAGATAATGCCTCTCATAGCAAATGTGTACAGCGCGAGCTGAAAATGCATTTACAGCACTAAAAAACCAAACTTTTATAACAGCTAAACCAAACGTTTCCAATGTACATTTCCACCTTTATAGAGTGTAGAAAGGCATCCTGAAGCCTGGAAAGTCATTAATTTGATTGTCCAGTATTTCCTTCATGAGATATTGCAACACTTAGATAAAGTGTACAGCGCCAGCAGACAATGAATTTTCAGCACTAAAAAAACGAAACTTCATTAACAGCTAAACTAAACGTTTCCAATGTAAATTTCCACCCTTATATAGTGTAAAAAGACATCCTGAAGCCTGGGCAGTCATTAATTTGATTGTCCAATATTTCCCTTATGAGATAATGCCTCTCATAGCAAATGTGTACAGCGCGAGCTGAAAATGCATTTACAGCACTAAAAAACCAAACTTTTATAACAGCTAAACCAAACGTTTCCAATGTAAATTTCCACCTTTATATAGTGTATAAAAGGCATCCTGAAGCCTGGAAAGTCATTAATTTGATTGTCCAGTATTTCCTTCATGAGATTATGCAACACTTAGAAAAAGTGTACAGTGCCAGCAGACAATGAATTTTCAGCACTAAAAAAACGAAACTTCATTAACAGCTAAACCAAACGTTTCCAATGTAAATTTCCACATTTATAGAGTGTAAAAAGGCATCCTGAAGCCTGGGAAGTCATTAATTTGATTGTCCAGTATTTCCCTTATGAGATAATGCTTCACATAGCAAATGTGTACAGTGCGAGCTGAAAATGCATTTTCAGCACTAAAAAAACAAACTTTTATAACAGCTAAACCAAACGTTTCCAATGTAAATTTCCACCTTTATATAGTGTAAAAAGACATCCTGAAGCCTGGGCAGTCATTAATTTGATTGTCCAGTATTTCCCTTATGAGATAATGCCTCACACAGCAAATGTGTACAGTGCGAGCTGAAAATGCATTTTCAGCACTAAAAAAAACAAACTTTTATAACAGCTAAACCAAACGTTTCCAATGTAAATTTCCACCTTTATATAGTGTAAAAAGACATCCTGAAGCCTGGGCAGTCATTAATTTGATTGTCCAATATTTCCCTTCTGAGATAATGCCTCTCATAGCAAATGTGTACAGCGCGAGCTGAAAATGCATTTACAGCACTAAAAAATCAAACTTTTATAACAGCTAAACCAAACGTTTCCAATGTACATTTCCACCTTTATATAGTGTAGAAAGGCATCCTGAAGCCTGGAAAGTCATTAATTTGATTGTCCAGTATTTCCTTCATGAGATATTGCAACACTTAGAAAAAGTGTACAGCGCCAGCAGACAATGAATTTTCAGCACTAAAAAAACGAAACTTCATTAACAGCTAAACTAAACGTTTCCAATGTAAATTTCCACCCTTATATAGTGTAAAAAGACATCCTGAAGCCTGGGCAGTCATTAATTTGATTGTCCAATATTTCCCTTATGAGATAATGCCTCTCATAGCAAATGTGTACAGCGCGAGCTGAAAATGCATTTACAGCACTAAAAAACCAAACTTTTATAACAGCTAAACCAAACGTTTCCAATGTAAATTTCCACCTTTATATAGTGTAGAAAGGCATCCTGAAGCCTGGAAAGTCATTAATTTGATTGTCCAGTATTTCCTTCATGAGATATTGCAACACTTAGAAAAAGTGTACAGCGCCAGCAGACAATGAATTTTCAGCACTAAAAAAACGAAACTTCATTAACAGCTAAACCAAACGTTTCCAATGTAAATTTCCACATTTATAGAGTGTAAAAAGGCATCCTGAAGCCTGGGAAGTCATTAATTTGATTGTCCAGTATTTCCCTTATGAGATAATGCCTCACATAGCAAATGTGTACAGTGCGAGCTGAAAATGCATTTTCAGCACTAAAAAACCAAACTTTTATAACAGCTAAACCAAACGTTTCCAATGTAAATTTCCACCTTTATATAGTGTAAAAAGACATCCTGAAACCTGGGCAGTCATTAATTTGATTGTCCAGTATTTCCCTTATGAGATAATGCCTCACACAGCAAATGTGTACAGTGCGAGCTGAAAATGCATTTTCAGCACTAAAAAAACCAAACTTTTATAACAGCTAAACCAAACGTTTCCAATGTAAATTTCCACCTTTATATAGTGTAAAAAGACATCCTGAAGCCTGGGCAGTCATTAATTTGATTGTCCAATATTTCCCTTCTGAGATAATGCCTCTCATAGCAAATGTGTACAGCGCGAGCTGAAAATGCATTTACAGCACTAAAAAACCAAACTTTTATAACAGCTAAACCAAACGTTTCCAATGTACATTTCCACCTTTATATAGTGTAGAAGGCATCCTGAAGCCTGGAAAGTCATTAATTTGATTGTCCAGTATTTCCTTCATGAGATATTGCAACACTTAGAAAAAGTGTACAGCGCCAGCAGACAATGAATTTTCAGCACTAAAAAAACGAAACTTAATTAACAGCTAAACTAAACGTTTCCAATGTAAATTTCCACCCTTATATAGTGTAAAAAGACATCCTGAAGCCTGGGCAGTCATTAATTTGATTGTCCAATATTTCCCTTATGAGATAATGCCTCTCATAGCAAATGTGTACAGCGCGAGCTGAAAATGCATTTTCAGCACTAAAAAACCAAACTTTTATAACAGCTAAACCAAACGTTTCCAATGTAAATTTCCACCTTTATATAGTGTAGAAAGGCATCTTGAATCCTGGAAAGTCATTAATTTGATTGTCCAGTATTTCCTTCATGAGATATTGCAACACTTAGAAAAAGTGTACAGCGCCAGCAGACAATGAATTTTCAGCACTAAAAAAACGAAACTTCATTAACAGCTAAACCAAACGTTTCCAATGTAAATTTCCACATTTATAGAGTGTAAAAAGGCATCCTGAAGCCTGGGAAGTCATTAATTTGATTGTCCAGTATTTCCCTTATGAGATAATGCCTCACATAGCAAATGTGTACAGTGCGAGCTGAAAATGCATTTTCAGCACTAAAAAACCAAACTTTTATAACAGCTAAACCAAACGTTTCCAATGTAAATTTCCACCTTTATATAGTGTAAAAAGACATCCTGAAGCCTGGGCAGTCATTAATTTGATTGTCCAGTATTTCCCTTATGAGATAATGCCTCACATAGCAAATGTGTACAGTGCGAGCTGAAAATGCATTTTCAGCACTAAAAAAACCAAACTTTTATAACAGCTAAACCAAACGTTTCCAATGTAAATTTCCACCTTTATATAGTGTAAAAAGACATCCTGAAGCCTGGGCAGTCATTAATTTGATTGTCCAATATTTCCCTTCTGAGATAATGCCTCTCATAGCAAATGTGTACAGCGCGAGCTGAAAATGCATTTACAGCACTAAAAAACCAAACTTTTATAACAGCTAAACCAAACGTTTCCAATGTACATTTCCACCTTTATATAGTGTAGAAAGGCATCCTGAAGCCTGGAAAGTCATTAATTTGATTGTCCAGTATTTCCTTCATGAGATATTGCAACACTTAGAAAAAGTGTACAGCGCCAGCAGACAATGAATTTTCAGCACTAAAAAAACGAAACTTCATTAACAGCTAAACCAAACGTTTCCAATGTAAATTTCCACCTTTATATAGTGTAAAAAGACATCCTGAAGCCTGGGCAGTCATTAATTTGATTGTCCAGTATTTCCCTTATGAGATAATGCCTCACATAGCAAATGTGTACAGTGCGAGCTGAAAATGCATTTTCAGCACTAAAAAAACCAAACTTTTATAACAGCTAAACCAAACGTTTCCAATGTAAATTTCCACCTTTATATAGTGTAAAAAGACATCCTGAAGCCTGGGCAGTCATTAATTTGATTGTCCAATATTTCCCTTCTGAGATAATGCCTCTCATAGCAAATATGTACAGCGCGAGCTGAAAATGCATTTACAGCACTAAAAAACCAAACTTTTATAACAGCTAAACCAAACGTTTCCAATGTACATTTCCACCTTTATATAGTGTAGAAAGGCATCCTGAAGCCTGGAAAGTCATTAATTTGATTGTCCAGTATTTCCTTCATGAGATATTGCAACACTTAGAAAAAGTGTACAGCGCCAGCAGACAATGAATTTTCAGCACTAAAAAAACGAAACTTCATTAACAGCTAAACTAAACGTTTCCAATGTAAATTTCCACCCTTATATAGTGTAAAAAGACATCCTGAAGCCTGGGCAGTCATTAATTTGATTGTCCAATATTTCCCTTATGAGATAATGCTTCTCATAGCAAATGTGTACAGCGCGAGCTGAAAATGCATTTACAGCACTAAAAAACCAAACATTTATAACAGCTAAACCAAACGTTTCCAATGTAAATTTCCACCTTTATATAGTGTAGAAAGGCATCCTGAAGCCTGGAAAGTCATTAATTTGATTGTCCAGTATTTCCTTCATGAGATATTGCAACACTTAGAAAAAGTGTACAGCGCCAGCAGACAATGAATTTTCAGCACTAAAAAAACGAAACTTCATTAACAGCTAAACCAAACGTTTCCAATGTAAATTTCCACATTTATAGAGTGTAAAAAGGCATCCTGAAGCCTGGGAAGTCATTAATTTGATTGTCCAGTATTTCCCTTATGAGATAATGCCTCACATAGCAAATGTGTACAGTGCGAGCTGAAAATGCATTTTCAGCACTAAAAAACCAAACTTTTATAACAGCTAAACCAAACGTTTCCAATGTAAATTTCCACCTTTATATAGTGTAAAAAGACATCCTGAAGCCTGGGCAGTCATTAATTTGATTGTCCAGTATTTCCATTATGAGATAATGCCTCACACAGCAAAAGTGTACAGTGCGAGCTGAAAATGCATTTTCAGCACTAAAAAAACCAAACTTTTATAACAGCTAAACCAAACGTTTCCAATGTAAATTTCCACCTTTATATAGTGTAAAAAGACATCCTGAAGCCTGGGCAGTCATTAATTTGATTGTCCAATATTTCCCTTATGAGATAATGCCTCTCATAGCAAATGTGTACAGTGCGAGCTGAAAATGCATTTTCAGCACTAAAAAACCAAACTTTTATAACAGCTAAACCAAACGTTTCCAATGTAAATTTCCACCTTTATATAGTGTAAAAAGACATCCTGAAGCCTGGGCAGTCATTAATTTGATTGTCCAGTATTTCCCTTATGAGATAATGCCTCACACAGCAAATGTGTACAGTGCGAGCTGAAAATGCATTTTCAGCACTAAAAAAACCAAACTTTTATAACAGCTAAACCAAACGTTTCCAATGTAAATTTCCACCTTTATATAGTGTAAAAAGACATCCTGAAGCCTGGGCAGTCATTAATTTGATTGTCCAATATTTCCCTTCTGAGATAATGCCTCTCATAGCAAATGTGTACAGCGCGAGCTGAAAATGCATTTACAGCACTAAAAAACCAAACTTTTATAACAGCTAAACCAAACGTTTCCAATGTACATTTCCACCTTTATATAGTGTAGAAGGCATCCTGAAGCCTGGAAAGTCATTAATTTGATTGTCCAGTATTTCCTTCATGAGATATTGCAACACTTAGAAAAAGTGTACAGCGCCAGCAGACAATGAATTTTCAGCACTAAAAAAACGAAACTTAATTAACAGCTAAACTAAACGTTTCCAATGTAAATTTCCACCCTTATATAGTGTAAAAAGACATCCTGAAGCCTGGGCAGTCATTAATTTGATTGTCCAATATTTCCCTTATGAGATAATGCCTCTCATAGCAAATGTGTACAGCGCGAGCTGAAAATGCATTTTCAGCACTAAAAAACCAAACTTTTATAACAGCTAAACCAAACGTTTCCAATGTAAATTTCCACCTTTATATAGTGTAAAAAGACATCCTGAAGCCTGGGCAGTCATTAATTTGATTGTCCAGTATTTCCCTTATGAGATAATGCCTCACATAGCAAATGTGTACAGTGCGAGCTGAAAATGCATTTTCAGCACTAAAAAAACCAAACTTTTATAACAGCTAAACCAAACGTTTCCAATGTAAATTTCCACCTTTATATAGTGTAAAAAGACATCCTGAAGCCTGGGCAGTCATTAATTTGATTGTCCAATATTTCCCTTCTGAGATAATGCCTCTCATAGCAAATGTGTACAGCGCGAGCTGAAAATGCATTTACAGCACTAAAAAACCAAACTTTTATAACAGCTAAACCAAACGTTTCCAATGTACATTTCCACCTTTATATAGTGTAGAAAGGCATCCTGAAGCCTGGAAAGTCATTAATTTGATTGTCCAGTATTTCCTTCATGAGATATTGCAACACTTAGAAAAAGTGTACAGCGCCAGCAGACAATGAATTTTCAGCACTAAAAAAAACGAAACTTCATTAACAGCTAAACCAAACGTTTCCAATGTAAATTTCCACCTTTATATAGTGTAAAAAGACATCCTGAAGCCTGGGCAGTCATTAATTTGATTGTCCAGTATTTCCCTTATGAGATAATGCCTCACATAGCAAATGTGTACAGTGCGAGCTGAAAATGCATTTTCAGCACTAAAAAAACCAAACTTTTATAACAGCTAAACCAAACGTTTCCAATGTAAATTTCCACCTTTATATAGTGTAAAAAGACATCCTGAAGCCTGGGCAGTCATTAATTTGATTGTCCAATATTTCCCTTCTGAGATAATGCCTCTCATAGCAAATGTGTACAGCGCGAGCTGAAAATGCATTTACAGCACTAAAAAACCAAACTTTTATAACAGCTAAACCAAACGTTTCCAATGTACATTTCCACCTTTATATAGTGTAGAAAGGCATCCTGAAGCCTGGAAAGTCATTAATTTGATTGTCCAGTATTTCCTTCATGAGATATTGCAACACTTAGAAAAAGTGTACAGCGCCAGCAGACAATGAATTTTCAGCACTAAAAAAACGAAACTTCATTAACAGCTAAACTAAACGTTTCCAATGTAAATTTCCACCCTTATATAGTGTAAAAAGACATCCTGAAGCCTGGGCAGTCATTAATTTGATTGTCCAATATTTCCCTTATGAGATAATGCTTCTCATAGCAAATGTGTACAGCGCGAGCTGAAAATGCATTTACAGCACTAAAAAACCAAACATTTATAACAGCTAAACCAAACGTTTCCAATGTAAATTTCCACCTTTATATAGTGTAGAAAGGCATCCTGAAGCCTGGAAAGTCATTAATTTGATTGTCCAGTATTTCCTTCATGAGATATTGCAACACTTAGAAAAAGTGTACAGCGCCAGCAGACAATGAATTTTCAGCACTAAAAAAACGAAACTTCATTAACAGCTAAACCAAACGTTTCCAATGTAAATTTCCACATTTATAGAGTGTAAAAAGGCATCCTGAAGCCTGGGAAGTCATTAATTTGATTGTCCAGTATTTCCCTTATGAGATAATGCCTCACATAGCAAATGTGTACAGTGCGAGCTGAAAATGCATTTTCAGCACTAAAAAACCAAACTTTTATAACAGCTAAACCAAACGTTTCCAATGTAAATTTCCACCTTTATATAGTGTAAAAAGACATCCTGAAGCCTGGGCAGTCATTAATTTGATTGTCCAGTATTTCCATTATGAGATAATGCCTCACACAGCAAAAGTGTACAGTGCGAGCTGAAAATGCATTTTCAGCACTAAAAAAACCAAACTTTTATAACAGCTAAACCAAACGTTTCCAATGTAAATTTCCACCTTTATATAGTGTAAAAAGACATCCTGAAGCCTGGGCAGTCATTAATTTGATTGTCCAATATTTCCCTTATGAGATAATGCCTCTCATAGCAAATGTGTACAGTGCGAGCTGAAAATGCATTTTCAGCACTAAAAAACCAAACTTTTATAACAGCTAAACCAAACGTTTCCAATGTAAATTTCCACCTTTATATAGTGTAAAAAGACATCCTGAAGCCTGGGCAGTCATTAATTTGATTGTCCAGTATTTCCCTTATGAGATAATGCCTCACACAGCAAATGTGTACAGTGCGAGCTGAAAATGCATTTTCAGCACTAAAAAAACCAAACTTTTATAACAGCTAAACCAAACGTTTCCAATGTAAATTTCCACCTTTATATAGTGTAAAAAGACATCCTGAAGCCTGGGCAGTCATTAATTTGATTGTCCAATATTTCCCTTCTGAGATAATGCCTCTCATAGCAAATGTGTACAGCGCGAGCTGAAAATGCATTTACAGCACTAAAAAACCAAACTTTTATAACAGCTAAACCAAACGTTTCCAATGTAAATTTCCACCTTTATATAGTGTAGAAAGGCATCCTGAAGCCAGGAAAGTCATTAATTTGATTGTCCAGTATTTCCTTCATGAGATATTGCAACACTTAGAAAAAGTGTACAGCGCCAGCAGTCAATGAATTTTCAGCACTAAAAAAACGAAACTTCATTAACAGCTAAACTAAACGTTTCCAATGTAAATTTCCACCCTTATATAGTGTAAAAAGACATCCTGAAGCCTGGGCAGTCATTAATTTGATTGTCCAATATTTCCCTTATGAGATAATGCCTCTCATAGCAAATGTGTACAGCGCGAGCTGAAAATGCATTTACAGCACTAAAAAACCAAACTTTTATAACAGCTAAACCAAACGTTTCCAATGTAAATTTCCACCTTTATATAGTGTAGAAAGGCATCCTGAAGCCTGGAAAGTCATTAATTTGATTGTCCAGTATTTCCTTCATGAGATATTGCAACACTTAGAAAAAGTGTACAGCGCCAGCAGACAATGAATTTTCAGCACTAAAAAAACGAAACTTCATTAACAGCTAAACCAAACGTTTCCAATGTAAATTTCCACATTTATAGAGTGTAAAAAGGCATCCTGAAGCCTGGGAAGTCATTAATTTGATTGTCCAGTATTTCCCTTATGAGATAATGCCTCACATAGCAAATGTGTACAGTGCGAGCTGAAAATGCATTTACAGCACTAAAAAAACAAACTATTTATAACAGCTAAACCAAACGTTTCCAATGTAAATTTCCACCTTTATATAGTGTAGAAAGGCATCTGAAGCCTGGAAAGTCATTAATTTGATTGTCCAGTATTTCCTTCATGAGATATTGCAACACTTAGAAAAAGTGTACAGCGCCAGCAGACAATGAATTTTCAGCACTAAAAAAACGAAACTTCATTAACAGCTAAACTAAACGTTTCCAATGTAAATTTCCACCTTTATATAGTGTAAAAAGACATCCTGAAGCCTGGGCAGCCATTAATTTGATTGTCCAATATTTCCCTTATGAGATAATGCCTCTCATAGCAAATGTGTACAGCGCGAGCTGAAAATGCATTTACAGCACTAAAAAACCAAACTTTTATAACAGCTAAACCAAACGTTTCCAATGTAAATTTCCACCTTTATATAGTGTAGAAAGGCATCCTGAAGCCTGGAAAGTCATTAATTTGATTGTCCAGTATTTCCTTCATGAGATATTGCAACACTTAGAAAAAGTGTACAGCGCCAGCAGACAATGAATTTTCAGCACTAAAAAAAACGAAACTTCATTAACAGCTAAACCAAACGTTTCCAATGTAAATTTCCACCTTTATATAGTGTAGAAAGGCATCCTGAAGCCTGGAAAGTCATTAATTTGATTGTCCAGTATTTCCTTCATGAGATATTGCAACACTTAGAAAAAGTGTACAGCGCCAGCAGACAATGAATTTTCAGCACTAAAAAAACGAAACTTCATTAACAGCTAAACCAAACGTTTCCAATGTAAATTTCCACATTTATAGAGTGTAAAAAGGCATCCTGAAGCCTGGGAAGTCATTAATTTGATTGTCCAGTATTTCCCTTATGAGATAATGCCTCACATAGCAAATGTGTACAGTGCGAGCTGAAAATGCATTTTCAGCACTAAAAAACCAAACTTTTATAACAGCTAAACCAAACGTTTCCAATGTAAATTTCCACCTTTATATAGTGTAAAAAGACATCCTGAAGCCTGGGCAGTCATTAATTTGATTGTCCAATATTTCCCTTATGAGATAATGCCTCTCATAGCAAATGTGTACAGCGCGAGCTGAAAATGCATTTACAGCACTAAAAAACCAAACTTTTATAACAGCTAAACCAAACGTTTCCAATGTAAATTTCCACCTTTATATAGTGTAAAAAGACATCCTGAAGCCTGGGCAGTCATTAATTTGATTGTCCAGTATTTCCCTTATGAGATAATGCCTCACACAGCAAATGTGTACAGTGCGAGCTGAAAATGCATTTTCAGCACTAAAAAAACCAAACTTTTATAACAGCTAAACCAAACGTTTCCAATGTAAATTTCCACCTTTATATAGTGTAAAAAGACATCCTGAAGCCTGGGCAGTCATTATTTGATTGTCCAATATTTCCCTTATGAGATAATGCCTCTCATAGCAAATGTGTACAGCGCGAGCTGAAAATGCATTTACAGCACTAAAAAACCAAACTTTTATAACAGCTAAACCAAACGTTTCCAATGTACATTTCCACCTTTATATAGTGTAGAAAGGCATCCTGAAGCCTGGAAAGTCATTAATTTGATTGTCCAGTATTTCCTTCATGAGATATTGCAACACTTAGAAAAAGTGTACAGCGCCAGCAGACAATGAATTTTCAGCACTAAAAAAACGAAACTTCATTAACAGCTAAACTAAACGTTTCCAATGTAAATTTCCACCTTTATATAGTGTAAAAAGACATCCTGAAGCCTGGGCAGTCATTATTTGATTGTCCAATATTTCCCTTATGAGATAATGCCTCTCATAGCAAATGTGTACAGCGCGAGCTGAAAATGCATTTACAGCACTAAAAAACCAAACTTTTATAACAGCTAAACCAAACGTTTCCAATGTAAATTTCCACCTTTATATAGTGTAGAAAGGCATCCTGAAGCCTGGAAAGTCATTAATTTGATTGTCCAGTATTTCCTTCATGAGATATTGCAACACTTAGAAAAAGTGTACAGCGCCAGCAGACAATGAATTTTCAGCACTAAAAAAACGAAACTTCATTAACAGCTAAACCAAACGTTTCCAATGTAAATTTCCACATTTATAGAGTGTAAAAAGGCATCCTGAAGCCTGGGAAGTCATTAATTTGATTGTCCAGTATTTCCCTTATGAGATAATGCCTCACATAGCAAATGTGTACAGTGCGAGCTGAAAATGCATTTTCAGCACTAAAAAACCAAACTTTTATAACAGCTAAACCAAACGTTTCCAATGTAAATTTCCACCTTTATATAGTGTAAAAAGACATCCTGAAGCCTGGGCAGTCATTAATTTGATTGTCCAGTATTTCCCTTATGAGATAATGCCTCACATAGCAAATGTGTACAGCGCGAGCTGAAAATGCATTTACAGCACTAAAAAAACAAACTTTTATAACAGCTAAACCAAACGTTTCCAATGTAAATTTCCACATTTATAGAGTGTAAAAATGCATCCTGAAGCCTGGGAAGTCATTAATTTGATTGTCCAGTATTTCCCTTATGAGATAATGCCTCACATAGCAAATGTGTACAGTGCGAGCTGAAAATGCATTTACAGCACTAAAAAAACAAACTATTTATAACAGCTAAACCAAACGTTTCCAATGTAAATTTCCACCTTTATATAGTGTAGAAAGGCATCTGAAGCCTGGAAAGTCATTAATTTGATTGTCCAGTATTTCCTTCATGAGATATTGCAACACTTAGAAAAAGTGTACAGCGCCAGCACACAATGAATTTTCAGCACTAAAAAAACGAAACTTCATTAACAGCTAAACTAAACGTTTCCAATGTAAATGTCCACCTTTATATAGTGTAAAAAGACATCCTGAAGCCTGGGCAGCCATTAATTTGATTGTCCAATGTTTCCCTTATGAGATAATGCCTCTCATAGCAAATGTGTACAGCGCGAGCTGAAAATGCATTTACAGCACTAAAAAAACAAACTTTTATAACAGCTAAACCAAACGTTTCCAATGTAAATTTCCACCTTTATATAGTGTAAAAAGACATCCTGAAGCCTGGGCAGTCATTAATTTGATTGTCCAATATTTCCCTTATGAGATAATGCCTCTCATAGCAAATGTGTACAGCGCCAGCAGACAATGAATTTTCAGCACTAAAAAAAACGAAACTTCATTAAAGCTAAACCAAACGTTTCCAATGTAAATTTCCACCTTTATATAGTGTAGAAAGGCATCCTGAAGCCTGGAAAGTCATTAATTTGATTGTCCAGTATTTCCTTCATGAGATATTGCAACACTTAGAAAAAGTGTACAGCGCCAGCAGACAATGAATTTTCAGCACTAAAAAAACGAAACTTCATTAACAGCTAAACCAAACGTTTCCAATGTAAATTTCCACATTTATAGAGTGTAAAAAGGCATCCTGAAGCCTGGGAAGTCATTAATTTGATTGTCCAGTATTTCCCTTATGAGATAATGCCTCACATAGCAAATGTGTACAGTGCGAGCTGAAAATGCATTTTCAGCACTAAAAAACCAAACTTTTATAACAGCTAAACCAAACGTTTCCAATGTAAATTTCCACCTTTATATAGTGTAAAAAGACATCCTGAAGCCTGGGCAGTCATTAATTTGATTGTCCAATATTTCCCTTATGAGATAATGCCTCTCATAGCAAATGTGTACAGCGCGAGCTGAAAATGCATTTACAGCACTAAAAAACCAAACTTTTATAACAGCTAAACCAAACGTTTCAAATGTTAATTTCCACCTTTATATAGTGTAAAAAGACATCCTGAAGCCTGGGCAGTCATTAATTTGATTGTCCAGTATTTCCCTTATGAGATAATGCCTCACATAGCAAATGTGGACAGTGCGAGCTGAAAATGCATTTTCAGCACTAAAAAAACCAAACTTTTATAACAGCTAAACCAAACGTTTCCAATGTAAATTTCCACCTTTATATAGTGTAAAAAGACATCCTGAAGCCTGGGCAGTCATTAATTTGATTGTCCAATATTTCCCTTATGAGATAATGCCTCTCATAGCAAATGTGTACAGCGCGAGCTGAAAATGCATTTACAGCACTAAAAAACCAAACTTTTATAACAGCTAAACCAAACGTTTCCAATGTACATTTCCACCTTTATATAGTGTAGAAAGGCATCCTGAAGCCTGGAAAGTCATTAATTTGATTGTCCAGTATTTCCTTCATGAGATATTGCAACACTTAGAAAAAGTGTACAGCGCCAGCAGACAATGAATTTTCAGCACTAAAAAAACGAAACTTCATTAACAGCTAAACTAAACGTTTCCAATGTAAATTTCCACCCTTATATAGTGTAAAAAGACATCCTGAAGCCTGGGCAGTCATTAATTTGATTGTCCAATATTTCCCTTATGAGATAATGCCTCTCATAGCAAATGTGTACAGCGCGAGCTGAAAATGCATTTACAGCACTAAAAAACCAAACTTTTATAACAGCTAAACCAAACGTTTCCAATGTAAATTTCCACCTTTATATAGTGTAGAAAGGCATCCTGAAGCCTGGAAAGTCATTAATTTGATTGTCCAGTATTTCCTTCATGAGATATTGCAACACTTAGAAAAAGTGTACAGCGCCAGCAGACAATGAATTTTCAGCACTAAAAAAACGAAACTTCATTAACAGCTAAACCAAACGTTTCCAATGTAATTTTCCACATTTATAGAGTGTAAAAAGGCATCCTGAAGCCTGGGAAGTCATTAATTTGATTGTCCAGTATTTCCCTTATGAGATAATGCCTCACATAGCAAATGTGTACAGTGCGAGCTGAAAATGCATTTACAGCACTAAAAAAACAAACTATTTATAACAGCTAAACCAAACGTTTCCAATGTAAATTTCCACCTTTATATAGTGTAGAAAGGCATCCTGAAGCCTGGAAAGTCATTAATTTGATTGTCCAGTATTTCCTTCATGAGATATTGCAACACTTAGAAAAAGTGTACAGCGCCAGCAGACAATGAATTTTCAGCACTAAAAAAACGAAACTTCATTAACAGCTAAACTAAACGTTTCCAATGTAAATTTCCACCTTTATATAGTGTAAAAATACATCCTGAAGCCTGGGCAGCCATTAATTTGATTGTCCAATATTTCCCTTATGAGATAATGCCTCTCATAGCAAATGTGTACAGCGCGAGCTGAAAATGCATTTACAGCACTAAAAAAACAAACTTTTATAACAGCTAAACCAAACGTTTCCAATGTAAATTTCCACCTTTATATAGTGTAAAAAGACACCCTGAAGCCTGGGCAGTCATTAATTTGATTGTCCAATATTTCCCTTATGAGATAATGCCTCTCATAGCAAATGTGTACAGCGCGAGCTGAAAATGCATTTACAGCACTAAAAAAACAAACTTTTATAACAGCTAAACCAAACGTTTCCAATGTAAATTTCCACCTTTATATAGTGTAGAAAGGCATCCTGAAGCCTGGAAAGTCATTAATTTGATTGTCCAGTATTTCCTTCATGAGATATTGCAACACTTAGAAAAAGTGTACAGCGCCAGCAGACAATGAATTTTCAGCACTAAAAAAAACGAAACTTCATTAACAGCTAAACCAAACGTTTCCAATGTAAATTTCCACCTTTATATAGTGTAGAAAGGCATCCTGAAGCCTGGAAAGTCATTAATTTGATTGTCCAGTATTTCCTTCATGAGATATTGCAACACTTAGAAAAAGTGTACAGCGCCAGCAGACAATGAATTTTCAGCACTAAAAAAACGAAACTTCATTAACAGCTAAACCAAACGTTTCCAATGTAAATTTCCACATTTATAGAGTGTAAAAAGGCATCCTGAAGCCTGGGAAGTCATTAATTTGATTGTCCAGTATTTCCCTTAGGAGATAATGCCTCACATAGCAAATGTGTACAGTGCGAGCTGAAAATGCATTTTCAGCACTAAAAAAACAAACTTTTATAACAGCTAAACCAAACGTTTCCAATGTAAATTTCCACCTTTATATAGTGTAAAAAGACATCCTGAAGCCTGGGCAGTCATTAATTTGATTGTCCAATATTTCCCTTATGAGATAATGCCTCTCATAGCAAATGTGTACAGCGCGAGCTGAAAATGCATTTACAGCACTAAAAAACCAAACTTTTATAACAGCTAAACCAAACGTTTCAAATGTAAATTTCCACCTTTATATAGTGTAGAAAGGCATCCTGAAGCCTGGAAAGTCATTAATTTGATTGTCCAGTATTTCCTTCATGAGATATTGCAACACTTAGAAAAAGTGTACAGCGCCAGCAGACAATGAATTTTCAGCACTAAAAAAACGAAACTTCATTAACAGCTAAACCAAACGTTTCCAATGTAAATTTCCACATTTATAGTGTAAAAAGGCATCCTGAAGCCTGGGCAGTCATTAATTTGATTGTCCAGTATTTCCCTTATGAGATAATGCCTCACATAGCAAATGTGTACAGTGCGAGCTGAAAATGCATTTTCAGCACTAAAAAAACCAAACTTTTATAACAGCTAAACCAAACGTTTCCAATGTAAATTTCCACCTTTATATAGTGTAAAAAGACATCCTGAAGCCTGGGCAGTCATTAATTTGATTATCCAGTATTTCCCTTATGAGATAATGCCTCACATAGCAAATGTGTACAGTGCGAGCTGAAAATGCATTTTCAGCACTAAAAAAAACAAACTTTTATAACAGCTAAACCAAACGTTTCCAATGTAAATTTCCACCTTTATATAGTGTAGAAAGGCATCCTGAAGCCTGGAAAGTCATTAATTTGATTGTCAAGTATTTCCTTCATGAGATATTGCAACACTTAGAAAAAGTGTACAGCGCCAGCAGACAATGAATTTTCAGCACTAAAAAAACGAAACTTCATTAACAGCTAAACCAAACGTTTCCAATGTAAATTTCCACATTTATAGAGTGTAAAAAGGCATCCTGAAGCCTGGGAAGTCATTAATTTGATTGTCCAGTATTTCCCTTATGAGATAATGCCTCACATAGCAAATGTGTACAGTGCGAGCTGAAAATGCATTTACAGCACTAAAAAAACAAACTTTTATAACAGCTAAACGAAACGTTTCCAATGTAAATTTCCACCTTTATATAGTGTAGAAAGGCATCCTGAAGCCTGGAAAGTCATTAATTTGATTGTCCAGTATTTCCTTCATGAGATATTGCAACACTTAGAAAAAGTGTACAGCGCCAGCAGACAATGAATTTTCAGCACTAAATAAACGAAACTTCATTAACAGCTAAAGTAAACGTTTCCAATGTAAATTTCCACCTTTATATAGTGTAAAAAGACATCCTGAAGCCTGGGCAGTCATTAATTTGATTGTCCAATATTTCCCTTATGAGATAATGCCTCTCATAGCAAATGTGTACAGTGCGAGCTGAAAATGCATTTACAGCACTAAAAAAACAAACTTTTATAACAGCTAAACCAAACGTTTCCAATGTAAATTTCCACCTTTATATAGTGTAGAAAGGCATCCTGAAGCCTGGAAAGTCATTAATTTGATTGTCCAGTATTTCCTTCATGAGATATTGCAACACTTAGAAAAAGTGTACAGCGCCAGCAGACAATGAATTTTCAGCACTAAATAAACGAAACTTCATTAACAGCTAAAGTAAACGTTTCCAATGTAAATTTCCACCTTTATATAGTGTAAAAAGACATCCTGAAGCCTGGGCAGTCATTAATTTGATTGTCCAATATTTCCCTTATGAGATAATGCCTCTCATAGCAAATGTGTACAGTGCGAGCTGAAAATGCATTTACAGCACTAAAAAAACAAACTTTTATAACAGCTAAACCAAACGTTTCCAATGTAAATTTCCACCTTTATATAGTGTAAAAAGACATCCTGAAGCCTGGGCAGTCATTAATTTGATTGTCCAATATTTCCCTTATGAGATAATGCCTCTCATAGCAAATGTGTACAGCGCGAGCTGAAAATGCATTTACAGCACTAAAAAACCAAACTTTTATAACAGCTAACCAAACGTTTCCAATGTAAATTTCCACCTTTATATAGTGTAGAAAGGCATCCTGAAGCCTGGAAAGTCATTAATTTGATTGTCCAGTATTTCCTTCATGAGATATTGCAACACTTAGAAAAAGTGTACAGCGCCAGCAGACAATGAATTTTCAGCACTAAAAAAAACGAAACTTCATTAACAGCTAAACCAAACGTTTCCAATGTAAATTTCCACATTTATAGAGTGTAAAAAGGCATCCTGAAGCCTGGGAAGTCATTAATTTGATTGTCCAGTATTTCCCTTATGAGATAATGCCTCTCATTGCAAATGTGTACAGCGCGAGCTGAAAATGCATTTTCAGCACTAAAAAACCAAACTTTTATAACACCTAAACCAAACGTTTCCAATGTAAATTTCCTCCTTTATATAGTGTAAAAAGACATCCTGAAGCCTGGGCAGTCATTAATTTGATTGTCCAATATTTCCCTTATGAGATAATGCCTCTCATAGCAAATGTGTACAGCGCGAGCTGAAAATGCATTTACAGCACTAAAAAACCAAACTTTTATAACAGCTAAACCAAACGTTTCCAATGTAAATTTCCACCTTTATATAGTGTAGAAAGGCATCCTGAAGCCTGGAAAGTCATTAATTTGATTGTCCAGTATTTCCTTCATGAGATATTGCAACATTTAGAAAAAGTGTACAGCGCCAGCAGACAATGAATTTTCAGCACTAAAAAAACGAAACTTCATTAACAGCTAAACTAAACGTTTCCAATGTAAATTTCCACCTTTATATAGTGTAAAAAGACATCCTGAAGCCCGGGCAGCCATTAATTTGATTGTCCAATATTTCCCTTATGAGATAATGCCTCTCATAGCAAATGTGTACAGCGCGAGCTGAAAATGCATTTACAGCACTAAAAAACCAAACTTTTATAACAGCTAAACCAAACGTTTCCAATGTAAATTTCCACCTTTATATAGTGTAAAAAGACATCCTGAAGCCTGGGCAGTCATTAATTTGATTGTCCAATATTTCCCTTATGAGATAATGCCTCTCATAGCAAATGTGTACAGCGCGAGCTGAAAATGCATTTACAGCACTAAAAAAACAAACTTTTATAACAGCTAAACCAAACGTTTCCAATGTAAATTTCCACCTTTATATAGTGTAGAAAGGCATCCTGAAGCCTGGAAAGTCATTAATTTGATTGTCCAGTATTTCCTTCATGAGATATTGCAACACTTAGAAAACGTGTACAGCGCCAGCAGACAATGAATTTTCAGCACTAAAAAAACGAAACTTCATTAACAGCTAAACTAAATGTTTCCAATGTAAATTTCCACCTTTATATAGTGTAAAAAGACATCCTGAAGCCTGGGCAGTCATTAATTTGATTGTCCAATATTTCCCTTATGAGATAATGCCTCTCATAGCAAATGTGTACAGCGCGAGCTGAAAATGCATTTACAGCACTAAAAAACCAAACTTTTATAACAGCTAAACCAAACGTTTCCAATGTAAATTTCCACCTTTATATAGTGTAAAAAGGCATCCTGAAGCCTGGAAAGTCTTTAATTTGATTGTCCAGTATTTCCTTCATGAGATATTGCAACACTTAGAAAAAGTGTACAGCGCCAGCAGACAATGAATTTCCAGCACTAAAAAAACGAAACTTCATTAACAGCTAAACTAAACGTTTCCAATGTAAATTTCCACCTTTATATAGTGTAAAAAGACATCCTGAAGCCTGGGCAGTCATTAATTTGATTGTCCAATATTTCCCTTATGAGATAATGCCTCTCATAGCAAATGTGTACAGCGCGAGCTGAAAATGCATTTACAGCACTAAAAAACCAAACTTTTATAACAGCTAAACCAAACGTTTCCAATGTAAATTTCCACCTTTATATAGTGTAGAAAGGCATCCTGAAGCCTGGAAAGTCATTAATTTGATTGTCCAGTATTTCCTTCATGAGATATTGCAACACTTAGAAAAAGTGTACAGCGCCAGCAGACAATGAATTTTCAGCACTAAAAAAACGAAACTTCATTAACAGCTAAACCAAACGTTTCCAATGTAAATTTCCACATTTATAGAGTGTAAAAAGGCATCCTGAAGCCTGGGAAGTCATTAATTTGATTGTCCAGTATTTCCCTTATGAGATAATGCCTCACATAGCAAATGTGTACAGTGCGAGCTGAAAATGCATTTTCAGCACTAAAAAACCAAACTTTTATAACAGCTAAACCAAACGTTTCCAATGTAAATTTCCACCTTTATATAGTGTAAAAAGACATCCTGAAGCCTGGGCAGTCATTAATTTGATTGTCCAGTATTTCCCTTATGAGATAATGCCTCACATAGCAAATGTGTACAGCGCGAGCTGAAAATGCATTTACAGCACTAAAAAAACAAACTTTTATAACAGCTAAACCAAACGTTTCCAATGTAAATTTCCACATTTATAGAGTGTAAAAATGCATCCTGAAGCCTGGGAAGTCATTAATTTGATTGTCCAGTATTTCCCTTATGAGATAATGCCTCACATAGCAAATGTGTACAGTGCGAGCTGAAAATGCATTTTCAGCACTAAAAAACCAAACTTTTATAACAGCTAAACCAAACGTTTCCAATGTAAATTTCCACCTTTATATAGTGTAAAAAGACATCCTGAAGCCTGGGCAGTCATTAATTTGATTGTCCAATATTTCCCTTATGAGATAATGCCTCTCATAGCAAATGTGTACAGCGCGAGCTGAAAATGCATTTACAGCACTAAAAAACCAAACTTTTATAACAGCTAAACCACACGTTTCCAATGTAAATTTCCACCTTTATATAGTGTAGAAAGGCATCCTGAAGCCTGGAAAGTCATTAATTTGATTGTCCAGTATTTCCTTCATGAGATATTGCAACACTTAGAAAAAGTGTACAGCGCCAGTAGACAATGAATTTTCAGCACTAAAAAAACGAAACTTCATTAACAGCTAAACCAAACGTTTCCAATGTAAATTTCCACATTTATAGAGTGTAAAAAGACATCCTGAAGCCTGGGCAGTCATTAATTTGATTGTCCAGTATTTCCCTTATGAGATAATGCCTCACATAGCAAATGTGTACAGTGCGAGCTGAAAATGCATTTTCAGCACTAAAAAACCAAACTTTTATAACAGCTAAACCAAACGTTTCCAATGTAAATTTCCACATTTATAGAGTGTAAAAAGGCATCCTGAAGCCTGGGAAGTCATTAATTTGATTGTCCAGTATTTCCCTTATGAGATAATGCCTCACAGCAAATGTGTACAGTGCGAGCTGAAAATGCATTTACAGCACTAAAAAAACAAACTTTTATAACAGCTAAACCAAACGTTTCCAATGTAAATTTCCACCTTTATATAGTGTAGAAAGGCATCCTGAAGCCTGGAAAGTCATTAATTTGATTGTCCAGTATTTCCTTCATGAGATATTGCAACACTTAGAAAAAGTGTACAGCGCCAGCAGACAATGAATTTTCAGCACTAAATAAACGAAACTTCATTAACAGCTAAAGTAAACGTTTCCAATGTAAATTTCCACCTTTATATAGTGTAAAAAGACATCCTGAAGCCTGGGCAGTCATTAATTTGATTGTCCAATATTTCCCTTATGAGATAATGCCTCTCATAGCAAATGTGTACAGTGCGAGCTGAAAATGCATTTACAGCACTAAAAAAACAAACTTTTATAACAGCTAAACCAAACGTTTACAATGTAAATTTCCACCTTTATATAGTGTAAAAAGACATCCTGAAGCCTGGGCAGTCATTAATTTGATTGTCCAATATTTCCCTTATGAGATAATGCCTCTCATAGCAAATGTGTACAGCGCGAGCTGAAAATGCATTTACAGCACTAAAAAACCAAACTTTTATAACAGCTAAACCAAACGTTTCCAATGTAAATTTCCACCTTTATATAGTGTAGAAAGGCATCCTGAAGCCTGGAAAGTCATTAATTTGATTGTCCAGTATTTCCTTCATGAGATATTGCAACACTTAGAAAAAGTGTACAGCGCCAGCAGACAATGAATTTTCAGCACTAAAAAAACGAAACTTCATTAACAGCTAAACCAAACGTTTCCAATGTAAATTTCCACATTTATAGAGTGTAAAAAGGCATCCTGAAGCCTGGGAAGTCATTAATTTGATTGTCCAGTATTTCCCTTATGAGATAATGCCTCACATAGCAAATGTGTACAGTGCGAGCTGAAAATGCATTTTCAGCACTAAAAAAACAAACTTATATAACACCTAAACCAAACGTTTCCAATGTAAATTTCCACATTTATAGAGTGTAAAAAGGCATCCTGAAGCCTGGGAAGTCATTAATTTGATTGTCCAGTATTTCCCTTATGAGATAATGCCTCACATAGCAAATGTGTACAGTGCGAGCTGAAAATGCATTTACAGCACTAAAAAAACAAACTTTTATAACAGCTAAACGAAACGTTTCCAATGTAAATTTCCACCTTTATATAGTGTAGAAAGGCATCCTGAAGCCTGGAAAGTCATTAATTTGATTGTCCAGTATTTCCTTCATGAGATATTGCAACACTTAGAAAAAGTGTACAGCGCCAGCAGACAATGAATTTTCAGCACTAAATAAACGAAACTTCATTAACAGCTAAAGTAAACGTTTCCAATGTAAATTTCCACCTTTATATAGTGTAAAAAGACATCCTGAAGCCTGGGCAGTCATTAATTTGATTGTCCAATATTTCCCTTATGAGATAATGCCTCTCATAGCAAATGTGTACAGTGCGAGCTGAAAATGCATTTACAGCACTAAAAAAACAAACTTTTATAACAGCTAAACCAAACGTTTCCAATGTAAATTTCCACCTTTATATAGTGTAAAAAGACATCCTGAAGCCTGGGCAGTCATTAATTTGATTGTCCAATATTTCCCTTATGAGATAATGCCTCTCATAGCAAATGTGTACAGCGCGAGCTGAAAATGCATTTACAGCACTAAAAAAACAAACTTTTATAACAGCTAAACCAAACGTTTCCAATGTAAATTTCCACCTTTATATAGTGTAGAAAGGCATCCTGAAGCCTGGAAAGTCATTAATTTGATTGTATAGTATTTCCTTCATGAGATATTGCAACACTTAGAAAAAGTGTACAGCGCCAGCAGACAATGAATTTTCAGCACTAAAAAAAACGAAACTTCATTAACAGCTAAACCAAACGTTTCCAATGTAAATTTCCACATTTATAGAGTGTAAAAAGGCATCCTGAAGCCTGGGAAGTCATTAATTTGATTGTCCAGTATTTCCCTTATGAGATAATGCCTCACATAGCAAATGTGTACAGTGCGAGCTGAAAATGCATTTACAGCACTAAAAAAACAAACTTTTATAACAGCTAAACCAAACGTTTCCAATGTAAATTTCCACCTTTATATAGTGTAGAAAGGCATCCTGAAGCCTGGAAAGTCATTAATTTGATTGTCCAGTATTTCCTTCATGAGATATTGCAACACTTAGAAAAAGTGTACAGCGCCAGCAGACAATGAATTATCAGCACTAAATAAACGAAACTTCATTAACAGCTAAAGTAAACGTTTCCAATGTAAATTTCCACCTTTATATAGTGTAAAAAGACATCCTGAAGCCTGGGCAGTCATTAATTTGATTGTCCAATATTTCCCTTATGAGATAATGCCTCTCATAGCAAATGTGTACAGTGCGAGCTGAAAATGCATTTACAGCACTAAAAAAACAAACTTTTATAACAGCTAAACCAAACGTTTCCAATGTAAATTTCCACCTTTATATAGTGTAAAAAGACATCCTGAAGCCTGGGCAGTCATTAATTTGATTGTCCAATATTTCCCTTATGAGATAATGCCTCTCATAGCAAATGTGTACAGCGCGAGCTGAAAATGCATTTACAGCACTAAAAAACCAAACTTTTATAACAGCTAAACCAAACGTTTCCAATGTAAATTTCCACCTTTATATAGTGTAGAAAGGCATCCTGAAGCCTGGAAAGTCATTAATTTGATTGTCCAGTATTTCCTTCATGAGATATTGCAACACTTAGAAAAAGTGTACAGCGCCAGCAGACAATGAATTTTCAGCACTAAAAAAAACGAAACTTCATTAACAGCTATACCAAACGTTTCCAATGTAAATTTCCACATTTATAGAGTGTAAAAAGGCAACCTGAAGCCTGGGAAGTCATTAATTTGATTGTCCAGTATTTCCCTTATGAGATAATGCCTCTCATTGCAAATGTGTACAGCGCGAGCTGAAAATGCATTTTCAGCACTAAAAAACCAAACTTTTATAACACCTAAACCAAACGTTTCCAATGTAAATTTCCTCCTTTATATAGTGTAAAAAGACATCCTGAAGCCTGGGCAGTCATTAATTTGATTGTCCAATATTTCCCTTATGAGATAATGCCTCTCATAGCAAATGTGTACAGCGCGAGCTGAAAATGCATTTACAGCACTAAAAAACCAAACTTTTATAAAAGCTAAACCAAACGTTTCCAATGTAAATTTCCACCTTTATATAGTGTAGAAAGGCATCCTGAAGCCTGGAAAGTCATTAATTTGATTGTCCAGTATTTCCTTCATGAGATATTGCAACATTTAGAAAAAGTGTACAGCGCCAGCAGACAATGAATTTTCAGCACTAAAAAAACGATACTTCATTAACAGCTAAACTAAACGTTTCCAATGTAAATTTCCACCTTTATATAGTGTAAAAAGACATCCTGAAGCCCGGGCAGCCATTAATTTGATTGTCCAATATTTCCCTTATGAGATAATGCCTCTCATAGCAAATGTGTACAGCGCGAGCTGAAAATGCATTTACAGCACTAAAAAACCAAACTTTTATAACAGCTAAACCAAACGTTTCCAATGTAAATTTCCACCTTTATATAGTGTAAAAAGACATCCTGAAGCCTGGGCAGTCATTAATTTGATTGTCCAATATTTTCCTTATGAGATAATGCCTCTCATAGCAAATGTGTACAGCGCGAGCTGAAAATGCATTTACAGCACTAAAAAAACAAACTTTTATAACAGCTAAACCAAACGTTTCCAATGTAAATTTCCACCTTTATATAGTGTAGAAAGGCATCCTGAAGCCTGGAAAGTCATTAATTTGATTGTCCAGTATTTCCTTCATGAGATATTGCAACACTTAGAAAAAGTGTACAGCGCCAGCAGACAATGAATTTTCAGCACTAAAAAAACGAAACTTCATTAACAGCTAAACTAAATGTTTCCAATGTAAATTTCCACCTTTATATAGTGTAAAAAGACATCCTGAAGCCTGGGCAGTCATTAATTTGATTGTCCAATATTTCCCTTATGAGATAATGCCTCTCATAGCAAATGTGTACAGCGCGAGCTGAAAATGCATTTACAGCACTAAAAAACCAAACTTTTATAACAGCTAAACCAAACGTTTCCAATGTAAATTTCCACCTTTATATAGTGTAAAAAGGCATCCTGAAGCCTGGAAAGTCTTTAATTTGATTGTCCAGTATTTCCTTCATGAGATATTGCAACACTTAGAAAAAGTGTACAGCGCCAGCAGACAATGAATTTCCAGCACTAAAAAAACGAAACTTCATTAACAGCTAAACTAAACGTTTCCAATGTAAATTTCCACCTTTATATAGTGTAAAAAGACATCCTGAAGCCTGGGCAGTCATTAATTTGATTGTCCAATATTTCCCTTATGAGATAATGCCTCTCATAGCAAATGTGTACAGCGCGAGCTGAAAATGCATTTACAGCACTAAAAAACCAAACTTTTATAACAGCTAAACCAAACGTTTCCAATGTAAATTTCCACCTTTATATAGTGTAGAAAGGCATCCTGAAGCCTGGAAAGTCATTAATTTGATTGTCCAGTATTTCCTTCATGAGATATTGCAACACTTAGAAAAAGTGTACAGCGCCAGCAGACAATGAATTTTCAGCACTAAAAAAACGAAACTTCATTAACAGCTAAACCAAACGTTTCCAATGTAAATTTCCACATTTATAGAGTGTAAAAAGGCATCCTGAAGCCTGGGAAGTCATTAATTTGATTGTCCAGTATTTCCCTTATGAGATAATGCCTCACATAGCAAATGTGTACAGTGCGAGCTGAAAATGCATTTTCAGCACTAAAAAACCAAACTTTTATAACAGCTAAACCAAACGTTTCCAATGTAAATTTCCACCTTTATATAGTGTAAAAAGACATCCTGAAGCCTGGGCAGTCAATAATTTGATTGTCCAGTATTTCCCTTATGAGATAATGCCTCACATAGCAAATGTGTACAGCGCGAGCTGAAAATGCATTTACAGCACTAAAAAAACAAACTTTTATAACAGCTAAACCAAACGTTTCCAATGTAAATTTCCACATTTATAGAGTGTAAAAATGCATCCTGAAGCCTGGGAAGTCATTAATTTGATTGTCCAGTATTTCCCTTATGAGATAATGCCTCACATAGCAAATGTGTACAGTGCGAGCTGAAAATGCATTTTCAGCACTAAAAAACCAAACTTTTATAACAGCTAAACCAAACGTTTCCAATGTAAATTTCCACCTTTATATAGTGTAAAAAGACATCCTGAAGCCTGGGCAGTCATTAATTTGATTGTCCAATATTTCCCTTATGAGATAATGCCTCTCATAGCAAATGTGTACAGCGCGAGCTGAAAATGCATTTACAGCACTAAAAAACCAAACTTTTATAACAGCTAAACCAAACGTTTCCAATGTAAATTTCCACCTTTATATAGTGTAAAAAGACATCCTGAAGCCTGGGCAGTCATTAATTTGATTGTCCAATATTTCCCTTATGAGATAATGCCTCTCATAGCAAATGTGTACAGCGCGAGCTGAAAATGCATTTACAGCACTAAAAAAACAAACTTTTATAACAGCTAAACCAAACGTTTCCAATGTAAATTTCCACCTTTATATAGTGTAGAAAGGCATCCTGAAGCCTGGAAAGTCATTAATTTGATTGTCCAGTATTTCCTTCATGAGATATTGCAACACTTAGAAAAAGTGTACAGCGCCAGCAGACAATGAATTTTCAGCACTAAAAAAACGAAACTTCATTAACAGCTAAACTAAATGTTTCCAATGTAAATTTCCACCTTTATATAGTGTAAAAAGACACCCTGAAGCCTGGGCAGTCATTAATTTGATTGTCCAATATTTCCCTTATGAGATAATGCCTCTCATAGCAAATGTGTACAGCGCGAGCTGAAAATGCATTTACAGCACTAAAAAACCAAACTTTTATAACAGCTAAACCAAACGTTTCCAATGTAAATTTCCACCTTTATATAGTGTAAAAAGGCATCCTGAAGCCTGGAAAGTCTTTAATTTGATTGTCCAGTATTTCCTTCATGAGATATTGCAACACTTAGAAAAAGTGTACAGCGCCAGCAGACAATGAATTTCCAGCACTAAAAAAACGAAACTTCATTAACAGCTAAACTAAACGTTTCCAATGTAAATTTCCACCTTTATATAGTGTAAAAAGACATCCTGAAGCCTGGGCAGTCATTAATTTGATTGTCCAATATTTCCCTTATGAGATAATGCCTCTCATAGCAAATGTGTACAGCGCGAGCTGAAAATGCATTTACAGCACTAAAAAACCAAACTTTTATAACAGCTAAACCAAACGTTTCCAATGTAAATTTCCACCTTTATATAGTGTAGAAAGGCATCCTGAAGCCTGGAAAGTCATTAATTTGATTGTCCAGTATTTCCTTCATGAGATATTGCAACACTTAGAAAAAGTGTACAGCGCCAGCAGACAATGAATTTTCAGCACTAAAAAAACGAAACTTCATTAACAGCTAAACCAAACGTTTCCAATGTAAATTTCCACATTTATAGAGTGTAAAAAGGCATCCTGAAGCCTGGGAAGTCATTAATTTGATTGTCCAGTATTTCCCTTATGAGATAATGCCTCACATAGCAAATGTGTACAGTGCGAGCTGAAAATGCATTTTCAGCACTAAAAAACCAAACTTTTATAACAGCTAAACCAAACGTTTCCAATGTAAATTTCCACCTTTATATAGTGTAAAAAGACATCCTGAAGCCTGGGCAGTCATTAATTTGATTGTCCAGTATTTCCCTTATGAGATAATGCCTCACATAGCAAATGTGTACAGCGCGAGCTGAAAATGCATTTACAGCACTAAAAAAACAAACTTTTATAACAGCTAAACCAAACGTTTCCAATGTAAATTTCCACATTTATAGAGTGTAAAAATGCATCCTGAAGCCTGGGAAGTCATTAATTTGATTGTCCAGTATTTCCCTTATGAGATAATGCCTCACATAGCAAATGTGTACAGTGCGAGCTGAAAATGCATTTTCAGCACTAAAAAACCAAACTTTTATAACAGCTAAACCAAACGTTTCCAATGTAAATTTCCACCTTTATATAGTGTAAAAAGACATCCTGAAGCCTGGGCAGTCATTAATTTGATTGTCCAATATTTCCCTTATGAGATAATGCCTCTCATAGCAAATGTGTACAGCGCGAGCTGAAAATGCATTTACAGCACTAAAAAACCAAACTTTTATAACAGCTAAACCAAACGTTTCCAATGTAAATTTCCACCTTTATATAGTGTAGAAAGGCATCCTGAAGCCTGGAAAGTCATTAATTTGATTGTCCAGTATTTCCTTCATGAGATATTGCAACACTTAGAAAAAGTGTACAGCGCCAGTAGACAATGAATTTTCAGCACTAAAAAAACGAAACTTCATTAACAGCTAAACTAAACGTTTCCAATGTAAATTTCCACCTTTATATAGTGTAAAAAGACATCCTGAAGCCTGGGCAGTCATTAATTTGATTGTCCAATATTTCCCTTATGAGATAATGCCTCTCATAGCAAATGTGTACAGCGCGAGCTGAAAATGCATTTACAGCACTAAAAAACCAAACTTTTATAACAGCTAAACCAAACGTTTCCAATGTAAATTTCCACCTTTATATAGTGTAGAAAGGCATCCTGGAGCCTGGAAAGTCATTAATTTGATTGTCCAGTATTTCCTTCATGAGATATTGCAACACTTAGAAAAAGTGTACAGCGCCAGCAGACAATGAATTTTCAGCACTAAAAAAACCAAACTTTTATAACAGCTAAACCAAACGTTTCCAATGTAAATTTCCACCTTTATATAGTGTAAAAAGACATCCTGAAGCCTGGGCAGTCATTAATTTGATTGTCCAGTATTTCCCTTATGAGATAATGCCTCACATAGCAAATGTGTACAGCGCGAGCTGAAAATGCATTTACAGCACTAAAAAAACAAACTTTTATAACAGCTAAACCAAACGTTTCCAATGTAAATTTCCACCTTTATATAGTGTAGAAAGGCATCCTGAAGCCTGGAAAGTCATTAATTTGATTGTCCAGTATTTCCTACATGAGATAAAGCAAAACTTAGAAAAAGTGTACAGCGCCAGCAGACAATGAATTTTCAGCACTAAAAAAACGAAACTTCATTAACAGCTAAACCAAACGTTTCCAATGTAAATTTCCACATTTATAGAGTGTAAAAAGGCATCCTGAAGCCTGGGAAGTCATTAATTTGATTGTCCAGTATTTCCCTTATGAGATAATGCCTCACATAGCAAATGTGTACAGTGCGAGCTGAAAATGCATTTTCAGCACTAAAAAACCAAACTTATATAACACCTAAACCAAACGTTTCCAATGTAAATTTCCACCTTTATATAGTGTAAAAAGACATCCTGAAGCCTGGGCAGTCATTAATTTGATTGTCCAATATTTCCCTTATGAGATAATGCCTCTCATAGCAAATGTGTACAGCGCGAGCTGAAAATGCATTTTCAGCACTAAAAAACCAAACTTTTATAACAGCTAAACCAAACGTTTCAAATGTAAATTTCCACCTTTATATAGTGTAAAAAGACATCCTGAAGCCTGGGCAGTCATTAATTTGATTGTCCAATATTTCCCTTATGAGATAATGCCTCTCATAGCAAATGTGTACAGTGCGAGCTGAAAATGCATTTACAGCACTAAAAAAACAAACTTTTATAACAGCTAAACCAAACGTTTCCAATGTAAATTTCCACCTTTATATAGTGTAAAAAGACATCCTGAAGCCTGGGCAGTCATTAATTTGATTGTCCAATATTTCCCTTATGAGATAATGCCTCTCATAGCAAATGTGTACAGTGCGAGCTGAAAATGCATTTACAGCACTAAAAAAACAAACTTTTATAACAGCTAAACCAAACGTTTCCAATGTAAATTTCCACCTTTATATAGTGTAAAAAGACATCCTGAAGCCTGGGCAGTCATTAATTTGATTGTCCAATATTTCCCTTATGAGATAATGCCTCTCATAGCAAATGTGTACAGCGCGAGCTGAAAATGCATTTACAGCACTAAAAAAACAAACTTTTATAACAGCTAAACCAAACGTTTCCAATGTAAATTTCCACCTTTATATAGTGTAGAAAGGCATCCTGAAGCCTGGAAAGTCATTAATTTGATTGTCCAGTATTTCCTTCATGAGATATTGCAACACTTAGAAAAAGTGTACAGCGCCAGCAGACAATGAATTTTCAGCACTAAAAAAACGAAACTTCATTAACAGCTAAACCAAACGTTTCCAATGTAAATTTCCACATTTATAGAGTGTAAAAAGGCATCCTGAAGCCTGGGAAGTCATTAATTTGATTGTCCAGTATTTCCCTTATGAGATAATGCCTCACAGCAAATGTGTACAGTGCGAGCTGAAAATGCATTTACAGCACTAAAAAAACAAACTTTTATAACAGCTAAACCAAACGTTTCCAATGTAAATTTCCACCTTTATATAGTGTAGAAAGGCATCCTGAAGCCTGGAAAGTCATTAATTTGATTGTCCAGTATTTCCTTCATGAGATATTGCAACACTTAGAAAAAGTGTACAGCGCCAGCAGACAATGAATTTTCAGCACTAAATAAACGAAACTTCATTAACAGCTAAAGTAAACGTTTCCAATGTAAATTTCCACCTTTATATAGTGTAAAAAGACATCCTGAAGCCTGGGCAGTCATTAATTTGATTGTCCAATATTTCCCTTATGAGATAATGCCTCTCATAGCAAATGTGTACAGTGCGAGCTGAAAATGCATTTACAGCACTAAAAAAACAAACTTTTATAACAGCTAAACCAAACGTTTCCAATGTAAATTTCCACCTTTATATAGTGTAAAAAGACATCCTGAAGCCTGGGCAGTCATTAATTTGATTGTCCAATATTTCCCTTATGAGATAATGCCTCTCATAGCAAATGTGTACAGCGCGAGCTGAAAATGCATTTACAGCACTAAAAAACCAAACTTTTATAACAGCTAAACCAAACGTTTCCAATGTAAATTTCCACCTTTATATAGTGTAGAAAGGCATCCTGAAGCCTGGAAAGTCATTAATTTGATTGTCCAGTATTTCCTTCATGAGATATTGCAACACTTAGAAAAAGTGTACAGCGCCAGCAGACAATGAATTTTCAGCACTAAAAAAACGAAACTTCATTAACAGCTAAACCAAACGTTTCCAATGTAAATTTCCACATTTATAGAGTGTAAAAAGGCATCCTGAAGCCTGGGAAGTCATTAATTTGATTGTCCAGTATTTCCCTTATGAGATAATGCCTCACATAGCAAATGTGTACAGTGCGAGCTGAAAATGCATTTTCAGCACTAAAAAAACAAACTTATATAACACCTAAACCAAACGTGTCCAATGTAAATTTCCACCTTTATATAGTGTAAAAAGACATCCTGAAGCCTGGGCAGTCATTAATTTGATTGTCCAATATTTCCCTTATGAGATAATGCCTCTCATAGCAAATGTGTACAGCGCGAGCTGAAAATGCATTTACAGCACTAAAAAACCAAACTTTTATAACAGCTAAACCAAACGTTTCCAATGTAAATTTCCACCTTTATATAGTGTAGAAAGGCATCCTGAAGCCTGGAAAGTCATTAATTTGATTGTCCAGTATTTCCTTCATGAGATATTGCAACACTTAGAAAAAGTGTACAGCGCCAGCAGACAATGAATTTTCAGCACTAAAAAAACGAAACTTCATTAACAGCTAAACCAAACGTTTCCAATGTAAATTTCCACATTTATAGAGTGTAAAAAGGCATCCTGAAGCCTGGGAAGTCATTAATTTGATTGTCCAGTATTTCCCTTCTGAGATAATGCCTCACATAGCAAATGTGTACAGTGCGAGCTGAAAATGCATTTTCAGCACTAAAAAAACAAACTTTTATAACAGCTAAACTAAACGTTTCCAATGTAAATTTCCACCTTTATATAGTGTAAAAAGACATCCTGAAGCCTGGAAAGTCATTAATTTGATTGTCCAGTATTTCCTTCATGAGATATTGCAACACTTAGAAAAAGTGTACAGCGCCAGCAGACAATGAATTTTCAGCACTAATAAAACGAAACTTCATTAACAGCTAAACCAAACGTTTCCAATGTAAATTTCCACATTTATAGAGTGTAAAAAGGCATCCTGAAGCCTGGGAAGTCATTAATTTGATTGTCCAGTATTTCCCTTATGAGATAATGCCTCACATAGCAAATGTGTACAGTGCGAGCTGAAAATGCATTTTCAGCACTAAAAAAACAAACTTTTATAACAGCTAAACCAAACGTTTCCAATGTAAATTTCCACCTTTATATAGTGTAAAAAGACATCCTGAAGCCTGGGCAGTCATTAATTTGATTGTCCAGTATTTCCCTTATGAGATAATGCCTCACATAGCAAATGTGTACAGCGCGAGCTGAAAATGCATTTACAGCACTAAAAAAACAAACTTTTATAACAGCTAAACTAAACGTTTCCAATGTAAATTTCCACCTTTATATAGTGTAAAAAGACATCCTGAAGCCTGGGCAGTCATTAATTTGATTGTCCAATATTTCCCTTATGAGATAATGCCTCTCATAGCAAATGTGTACAGCGCGAGCTGAAAATGCATTTACAGCACTAAAAAACCAAACTTTTATAACAGCTAAACCAAACGTTTCCAATGTAAATTTCCACCTTTATATAGTGTAGAAAGGCATCCTGAAGCCTGGAAAGTCATTAATTTTATTGTCCAGTATTTCATTCATGAGATATTGCAACACTTAGAAAAAGTGTACAGCGCCAGCAGACAATGAATTTTCAGCACTAAAAAAACGAAACTTCATTAACAGCTAAACCAAACGTTTCCAATGTAAATTTCCACATTTATAGAGTGTAAAAAGGCATCCTGAAGCCTGGGAAGTCATTAATTTGATTGTCCAGTATTTCCCTTATGAGATAATGCCTCACATAGCAAATGTGTACAGTGCGAGCTGAAAATGCATTTTCAGCACTAAAAAAACAAACTTTTATAACAGCTAAACTAAACGTTTCCAATGTAAATTTCCACCTTTATATAGTGTAAAAAGACATCCTGAAGCCTGGGCAGTCATTAATTTGATTGTCCAATATTTCCCTTATGAGATAATGCCTCTCATAGCAAATGTGTACAGCGCGAGCTGAAAATGCATTTACAGCACTAAAAACCCAAACTTTTATAACAGCTAAACCAAACGTTTCCAATGTAAATTTCCACCTTTATATAGTGTAGAAAGGCATCCTGAAGCCTGGAAAGTCATTAATTTGATTGTCCAGTATTTCCTTCATGAGATATTGCAACACTTAGAAAAAGTGTACAGCGCCAGCAGACAATGAATTTTCAGCACTAAAAAAACCAAACTTTTATAACAGCTAAACCAAACGTTTCCAATGTAAATTTCCACCTTTATATAGTGTAAAAAGACATCCTGAAGCCTGGGCAGTCATTAATTTGATTGTCCAGTATTTCCCTTATGAGATAATGCCTCACATAGCAAATGTGTACAGCGCGAGCTGAAAATGCATTTACAGCACTAAAAAAACAAACTTTTATAACAGCTAAACCAAACGTTTCCAATGTAAATTTCCACCTTTATATAGTGTAGAAAGGCATCCTGAAGCCTGGAAAGTCATTAATTTGATTGTCCAGTATTTCCTACATGAGATAAAGCAAAACTTAGAAAAAGTGTACAGCGCCAGCAGACAATGAATTTTCAGCACTAAAAAAACGAAACTTCATTAACAGCTAAACCAAACGTTTCCAATGTAAATTTCCACATTTATAGAGTGTAAAAAGGCATCCTGAAGCCTGGGAAGTCATTAATTTGATTGTCCAGTATTTCCCTTATGAGATAATGCCTCACATAGCAAATGTGTACAGTGCGAGCTGAAAATGCATTTTCAGCACTAAAAAACCAAACTTATATAACACCTAAACCAAACGTTTCCAATGTAAATTTCCACCTTTATATAGTGTAAAAAGACATCCTGAAGCCTGGGCAGTCATTAATTTGATTGTCCAATATTTCCCTTATGAGATAATGCCTCTCATAGCAAATGTGTACAGCGCGAGCTGAAAATGCATTTTCAGCACTAAAAAACCAAACTTTTATAACAGCTAAACCAAACGTTTCAAATGTAAATTTCCACCTTTATATAGTGTAAAAAGACATCCTGAAGCCTGGGCAGTCATTAATTTGATTGTCCAATATTTCCCTTATGAGATAATGCCTCTCATAGCAAATGTGTACAGTGCGAGCTGAAAATGCATTTACAGCACTAAAAAAACAAACTTTTATAACAGCTAAACCAAACGTTTCCAATGTAAATTTCCACCTTTATATAGTGTAAAAAGACATCCTGAAGCCTGGGCAGTCATTAATTTGATTGTCCAATATTTCCCTTATGAGATAATGCCTCTCATAGCAAATGTGTACAGTGCGAGCTGAAAATGCATTTACAGCACTAAAAAAACAAACTTTTATAACAGCTAAACCAAACGTTTCCAATGTAAATTTCCACCTTTATATAGTGTAAAAAGACATCCTGAAGCCTGGGCAGTCATTAATTTGATTGTCCAATATTTCCCTTATGAGATAATGCCTCTCATAGCAAATGTGTACAGCGCGAGCTGAAAATGCATTTACAGCACTAAAAAACCAAACTTTTATAACAGCTAAACCAAACGTTTCCAATGTAAATTTCCACCTTTATATAGTGTAGAAAGGCATCCTGAAGCCTGGAAAGTCATTAATTTGATTGTCCAGTATTTCCTTCATGAGATATTGCAACACTTAGAAAAAGTGTACAGCGCCAGCAGACAATGAATTTTCAGCACTAAAAAAACGAAACTTCATTAACAGCTAAACCAAACGTTTCCAATGTAAATTTCCACATTTATAGAGTGTAAAAAGGCATCCTGAAGCCTGGGAAGTCATTAATTTGATTGTCCAGTATTTCCCTTATGAGATAATGCCTCACAGCAAATGTGTACAGTGCGAGCTGAAAATGCATTTACAGCACTAAAAAAACAAACTTTTATAACAGCTAAACCAAACGTTTCCAATGTAAATTTCCACCTTTATATAGTGTAGAAAGGCATCCTGAAGCCTGGAAAGTCATTAATTTGATTGTCCAGTATTTCCTTCATGAGATATTGCAACACTTAGAAAAAGTGTACAGCGCCAGCAGACAATGAATTTTCAGCACTAAATAAACGAAACTTCATTAACAGCTAAAGTAAACGTTTCCAATGTAAATTTCCACCTTTATATAGTGTAAAAAGACATCCTGAAGCCTGGGCAGTCATTAATTTGATTGTCCAATATTTCCCTTATGAGATAATGCCTCTCATAGCAAATGTGTACAGTGCGAGCTGAAAATGCATTTACAGCACTAAAAAAACAAACTTTTATAACAGCTAAACCAAACGTTTCCAATGTAAATTTCCACCTTTATATAGTGTAAAAAGACATCCTGAAGCCTGGGCAGTCATTAATTTGATTGTCCAATATTTCCCTTATGAGATAATGCCTCTCATAGCAAATGTGTACAGCGCGAGCTGAAAATGCATTTACAGCACTAAAAAACCAAACTTTTATAACAGCTAAACCAAACGTTTCCAATGTAAATTTCCACCTTTATATAGTGTAGAAAGGCATCCTGAAGCCTGGAAAGTCATTAATTTGATTGTCCAGTATTTCCTTCATGAGATATTGCAACACTTAGAAAAAGTGTACAGCGCCAGCAGACAATGAATTTTCAGCACTAAAAAAACGAAACTTCATTAACAGCTAAACCAAACGTTTCCAATGTAAATTTCCACATTTATAGAGTGTAAAAAGGCATCCTGAAGCCTGGGAAGTCATTAATTTGATTGTCCAGTATTTCCCTTATGAGATAATGCCTCACATAGCAAATGTGTACAGTGCGAGCTGAAAATGCATTTTCAGCACTAAAAAAACAAACTTATATAACACCTAAACCAAACGTGTCCAATGTAAATTTCCACCTTTATATAGTGTAAAAAGACATCCTGAAGCCTGGGCAGTCATTAATTTGATTGTCCAATATTTCCCTTATGAGATAATGCCTCTCATAGCAAATGTGTACAGCGCGAGCTGAAAATGCATTTACAGCACTAAAAAACCAAACTTTTATAACAGCTAAACCAAACGTTTCCAATGTAAATTTCCACCTTTATATAGTGTAGAAAGGCATCCTGAAGCCTGGAAAGTCATTAATTTGATTGTCCAGTATTTCCTTCATGAGATATTGCAACACTTAGAAAAAGTGTACAGCGCCAGCAGACAATGAATTTTCAGCACTAAAAAAACGAAACTTCATTAACAGCTAAACCAAACGTTTCCAATGTAAATTTCCACATTTATAGAGTGTAAAAAGGCATCCTGAAGCCTGGGAAGTCATTAATTTGATTGTCCAGTATTTCCCTTCTGAGATAATGCCTCACATAGCAAATGTGTACAGTGCGAGCTGAAAATGCATTTTCAGCACTAAAAAAACAAACTTTTATAACAGCTAAACTAAACGTTTCCAATGTAAATTTCCACCTTTATATAGTGTAAAAAGACATCCTGAAGCCTGGGCAGTCATTAATTTGATTGTCCAATATTTCCCTTATGAGATAATGCCTCTCATAGCAAATGTGTACAGCGCGAGCTGAAAATGCATTTACAGCACTAAAAAAACAAACTTTTATAACAGCTAAACTAAACGTTTCCAATGTAAATTTCCACCTTTATATAGTGTAAAAAGACATCCTGAAGCCTGGGCAGTCATTAATTTGATTGTCCAATATTTCCCTTATGAGATAATGCCTCTCATAGCAAATGTGTACAGCGCGAGCTGAAAATGCATTTACAGCACTAAAAAACCAAACTTTTATAACAGCTAAACCAAACGTTTCCAATGTAAATTTCCACCTTTATATAGTGTAGAAAGGCATCCTGAAGCCTGGAAAGTCATTAATTTGATTGTCCAGTATTTCCTTCATGAGATATTGCAACACTTAGAAAAAGTGTACAGCGCCAGCAGACAATGAATTTTCAGCACTAAAAAAACGGAACTTCATTAACAGCTAAACCAAACGTTTCCAATGTAAATTTCCACATTTATAGAGTGTAAAAAGGCATCCTGAAGCCTGGGAAGTCATTCATTTGATTGTCCAGTATTTCCCTTATGAGATAATGCCTCACATAGCAAATGTGTACAGTGCGAGCTGAAAATGCATTTTCAGCACTAAAAAAACAAACTTTTATAACAGCTAAACCAAACGTTTCCAATGTAAATTTCCACCTTTATATAGTGTAAAAAGACATCCTGAAGCCTGGGCAGTCATTAATTTGATTGTCCAGTATTTCCCTTATGAGATAATGCCTCACATAGCAAATGTGTACAGCGCGAGCTGAAAATGCATTTACAGCACTAAAAAAACAAACTTTTATAACAGCTAAACTAAACGTTTCCAATGTAAATTTCCACCTTTATATAGTGTAAAAAGACATCCTGAAGCCTGGGCAGTCATTAATTTGATTGTCCAATATTTCCCTTATGAGATAATGCCTCTCATAGCAAATGTGTACAGCGCGAGCTGAAAATGCATTTACAGCACTAAAAAACCAAACTTTTATAACAGCTAAACCAAACGTTTCCAATGTAAATTTCCACCTTTATATAGTGTAGAAAGGCATCCTGAAGCCTGGAAAGTCATTAATTTTATTGTCCAGTATTTCATTCATGAGATATTGCAACACTTAGAAAAAGTGTACAGCGCCAGCAGACAATGAATTTTCAGCACTAAAAAAACGAAACTTCATTAACAGCTAAACCAAACGTTTCCAATGTAAATTTCCACATTTATAGAGTGTAAAAAGGCATCCTGAAGCCTGGGAAGTCATTAATTTGATTGTCCAGTATTTCCCTTATGAGATAATGCCTCACATAGCAAATGTGTACAGTGCGAGCTGAAAATGCATTTTCAGCACTAAAAAAACAAACTTTTATAACAGCTAAACTAAACGTTTCCAATGTAAATTTCCACCTTTATATAGTGTAAAAAGACATCCTGAAGCCTGGGCAGTCATTAATTTGATTGTCCAATATTTCCCTTATGAGATAATGCCTCTCATAGCAAATGTGTACAGCGCGAGCTGAAAATGCATTTACAGCACTAAAAAAACAAACTTTTATAACAGCTAAACTAAACGTTTCCAATGTAAATTTCCACCTTTATATAGTGTAAAAAGACATCCTGAAGCCTGGGCAGTCATTAATTTGATTGTCCAATATTTCCCTTATGAGATAATGCCTCTCATAGCAAATGTGTACAGCGCGAGCTGAAAATGCATTTACAGCACTAAAAACCCAAACTTTTATAACAGCTAAACCAAACGTTTCCAATGTAAATTTCCACCTTTATATAGTGTAGAAAGGCATCCTGAAGCCTGGAAAGTCATTAATTTGATTGTCCAGTATTTCCTTCATGAGATATTGCAACACTTAGAAAAGGTGTACAGCGCCAGCAGACAATGAATTTTCAGCACTAAAAAAACGAAACTTCATTAACAGCTAAACCAAACGTTTCCAATGTAAATTTCCACATTTATAGAGTGTAAAAATGCATCCTGAAGCCTGGGAAGTCATTAATTTGATTGTCCAGTATTTCCCTTATGAGATAATGCCTCACATAGCAAATGTGTACAGTGCAAGCTGAAAATGCATTTTCAGCACTAAAAAACCAAACTTTTATAACAGCTAAACCAAACGTTTCCAATGTAAATTTCCACCTTTATATAGTGTAAAAAGACATCCTGAAGCCTGGGCAGTCATTAATTTGATTGTCCAATATTTCCCTTATGAGATAATGCCTCTCATAGCAAATGTGTACAGCGCGAGCTGAAAATGCATTTACAGCACTAAAAAACCAAACTTTTATAACAGCTAAACCAAACGTTTCCAATGTAAATTTCCACCTTTATATAGTGTAGAAAGGCATCCTGAAGCCTGGAAAGTCATTAATTTGATTGTCCAGTATTTCCTTCATGAGATATTGCAACACTTAGAAAAAGTGTACAGCGCCAGCAGACAATGAATTTTCAGCACTAAAAAAACGGAACTTCATTAACAGCTAAACCAAACGTTTCCAATGTAAATTTCCACATTTATAGAGTGTAAAAAGGCATCCTGAAGCCTGGGAAGTCATTCATTTGATTGTCCAGTATTTCCCTTATGAGATAATGCCTCACATAGCAAATGTGTACAGTGCGAGCTGAAAATGCATTTTCAGCACTAAAAAAACAAACTTTTATAACAGCTAAACCAAACGTTTCCAATGTAAATTTCCACCTTTATATAGTGTAAAAAGACATCCTGAAGCCTGGGCAGTCATTAATTTGATTGTCCAGTATTTCCCTTATGAGATAATGCCTCACATAGCAAATGTGTACAGCGCGAGCTGAAAATGCATTTACAGCACTAAAAAAACAAACTTTTATAACAGCTAAACTAAACGTTTCCAATGTAAATTTCCACCTTTATATAGTGTAAAAAGACATCCTGAAGCCTGGGCAGTCATTAATTTGATTGTCCAATATTTCCCTTATGAGATAATGCCTCTCATAGCAAATGTGTACAGCGCGAGCTGAAAATGCATTTACAGCACTAAAAAACCAAACTTTTATAACAGCTAAACCAAACGTTTCCAATGTAAATTTCCACCTTTATATAGTGTAGAAAGGCATCCTGAAGCCTGGAAAGTCATTAATTTTATTGTCCAGTATTTCATTCATGAGATATTGCAACACTTAGAAAAAGTGTACAGCGCCAGCAGACAATGAATTTTCAGCACTAAAAAAACGAAACTTCATTAACAGCTAAACCAAACGTTTCCAATGTAAATTTCCACATTTATAGAGTGTAAAAAGGCATCCTGAAGCCTGGGAAGTCATTAATTTGATTGTCCAGTATTTCCCTTATGAGATAATGCCTCACATAGCAAATGTGTACAGTGCGAGCTGAAAATGCATTTTCAGCACTAAAAAAACAAACTTTTATAACAGCTAAACTAAACGTTTCCAATGTAAATTTCCACCTTTATATAGTGTAAAAAGACATCCTGAAGCCTGGGCAGTCATTAATTTGATTGTCCAATATTTCCCTTATGAGATAATGCCTCTCATAGCAAATGTGTACAGCGCGAGCTGAAAATGCATTTACAGCACTAAAAAAACAAACTTTTATAACAGCTAAACTAAACGTTTCCAATGTAAATTTCCACCTTTATATAGTGTAAAAAGACATCCTGAAGCCTGGGCAGTCATTAATTTGATTGTCCAATATTTCCCTTATGAGATAATGCCTCTCATAGCAAATGTGTACAGCGCGAGCTGAAAATGCATTTACAGCACTAAAAACCCAAACTTTTATAACAGCTAAACCAAACGTTTCCAATGTAAATTTCCACCTTTATATAGTGTAGAAAGGCATCCTGAAGCCTGGAAAGTCATTAATTTGATTGTCCAGTATTTCCTTCATGAGATATTGCAACACTTAGAAAAGGTGTACAGCGCCAGCAGACAATGAATTTTCAGCACTAAAAAAACGAAACTTCATTAACAGCTAAACCAAACGTTTCCAATGTAAATTTCCACATTTATAGAGTGTAAAAATGCATCCTGAAGCCTGGGAAGTCATTAATTTGATTGTCCAGTATTTCCCTTATGAGATAATGCCTCACATAGCAAATGTGTACAGTGCAAGCTGAAAATGCATTTTCAGCACTAAAAAACCAAACTTTTATAACAGCTAAACCAAACGTTTCCAATGTAAATTTCCACCTTTATATAGTGTAAAAAGACATCCTGAAGCCTGGGCAGTCATTAATTTGATTGTCCAATATTTCCCTTATGAGATAATGCCTCTCATAGCAAATGTGTACAGCGCGAGCTGAAAATGCATTTACAGCACTAAAAAACCAAACTTTTATAACAGCTAAACCAAACGTTTCCAATGTAAATTTCCACCTTTATATAGTATAGAAAGGCATCCTGAAGCCTGGAAAGTCATTAATTTGATTGTCCAGTATTTCCTTCATGAGATATTGCAACACTTAGAAAAAGTGTACAGCGCCAGTAGACAATGAATTTTCAGCACTAAAAAAACGAAACTTCATTAACAGCTAAACTAAACGTTTCCAATGTAAATTTCCACCTTTATATAGTGTAAAAAGACATCCTGAAGCCTGGGCAGTCATTAATTTGATTGTCCAATATTTCCCTTATGAGATAATGCCTCTCATAGCAAATGTGTACAGCGCGAGCTGAAAATGCATTTACAGCACTAAAAAACCAAACTTTTATAACAGCTAAACCAAACGTTTCCAATGTAAATTTCCACCTTTATATAGTGTAGAAAGGCATCCTGGAGCCTGGAAAGTCATTAATTTGATTGTCCAGTATTTCCTTCATGAGATATTGCAACACTTAGAAAAAGTGTACAGCGCCAGCAGACAATGAATTTTCAGCACTAAAAAAACCAAACTTTTATAACAGCTAAACCAAACGTTTCCAATGTAAATTTCCACCTTTATATAGTGTAAAAAGACATCCTGAAGCCTGGGCAGTCATTAATTTGATTGTCCAGTATTTCCCTTATGAGATAATGCCTCACATAGCAAATGTGTACAGCGCGAGCTGAAAATGCATTTACAGCACTAAAAAAACAAACTTTTATAACAGCTAAACCAAACGTTTCCAATGTAAATTTCCACCTTTATATAGTGTAGAAAGGCATCCTGAAGCCTGGAAAGTCATTAATTTGATTGTCCAGTATTTCCTACATGAGATATTGCAAAACTTAGAAAAAGTGTACAGCGCCAGCAGACAATGAATTTTCAGCACTAAAAAAACGAAACTTCATTAACAGCTAAACCAAACGATTCCAATGTAAATTTCCACATTTATAGAGTGTAAAAAGGCATCCTGAAGCCTGGGAAGTCATTAATTTGATTGTCCAGTATTTCCCTTATGAGATAATGCCTCACATAGCAAATGTGTACAGCGCGAGCTGAAAATGCATTTACAGCACTAAAAAAACAAACTTTTATAACAGCTAAACCAAACGTTTCCAATGTAAATTTCCACCTTTATATAGTGTAGAAAGGCATCCTGAAGCCTGGAAAGTGATTAATTTGATTGTCCAGTATTTCCTTCATGAGATATTGCAACACTTAGAAAAAGTGTACAGCGCCAGCAGACAATGAATTTTCAGCACTAAAAAACCGAAACTTCATTAACAGCTAAACTAAACGTTTCCAATGTAAATTTCCACCTTTATATAGTGTAAAAAGACATCCTGAAGCCTGGGCAGTCATTAATTTGATTGTCCAATATTTCCCTTATGAGATAATGCCTCTCATAGCAAATGTGTACAGCGCGAGCTGAAAATGCATTTACAGCACTAAAAAACCAAACTTTTATAACAGCTAAACCAAACGTTTCCAATGTAAATTTCCACCTTTATATAGTGTAGAAAGGCATCCTGAAGCCTGGAAAGTCATTAATTTGATTGTCCAGTATTTCCTTCATGAGATATTGCAACACTTAGAAAAAGTGTACAGCGCCAGCAGACAATGAATTTCCAGCACTAAAAAAACGAAACTTCATTAACAGCTAAACTAAACGTTTCCAATGTAAATTTCCACCTTTATATAGTGTAAAAAGACATCCTGAAGCCTGGGCAGTCATTAATTTGATTGTCCAATATTTCCCTTATGAGATAATGCCTCTCATAGCAAATGTGTACAGCGCGAGCTGAAAATGCATTTACAGCACTAAAAAACCAAACTTTTATAACAGCTAAACTAAACGTTTCCAATGTAAATTTCCACCTTTATATAGTGTAGAAAGGCATCCTGAAGCCTGGAAAGTCATTAATTTGATTGTCCAGTATTTCCTTCATGAGATATTGCAACACTTAGAAAAAGTGTACAGCGCCAGCAGACAATGAATTTTCAGCACTAAAAAAACGAAACTTCATTAACAGCTAAACCAAACGTTTCCAATGTAAATTTCCACATTTATAGAGTGTAAAAAGGCATCCTGAAGCCTGGGAAGTCATTAATTTGATTGTCCAGTATTTCCCTTATGAGATAATGCCTCACATAGCAAATGTGTACAGTGCGAGCTGAAAATGCATTTTCAGCACTAAAAAACCAAACTTTTATAACAGCTAAACCAAACGTTTCCAATGTAAATTTCCACCTTTATATAGTGTAAAAAGACATCCTGAAGCCTGGGCAGTCATTAATTTGATTGTCCAGTATTTCCCTTATGAGATAATGCCTCACATAGCAAATGTGTACAGCGCGAGCTGAAAATGCATTTACAGCACTAAAAAAACAAACTTTTATAACAGCTAAACTAAACGTTTCCAATGTAAATTTCCACCTTTATATAGTGTAAAAAGACATCCTGAAGCCTGGGCAGTCATTAATTTGATTGTCCAATATTTCCCTTATGAGATAATGCCTCTCATAGCAAATGTGTACAGCGCGAGCTGAAAATGCATTTACAGCACTAAAAAAACAAACTTTTATAACAGCTAAACTAAACGTTTCCAATGTAAATTTCCACCTTTATATAGTGTAAAAAGACATCCTGAAGCCTGGGCAGTCATTAATTTGATTGTCCAATATTTCCCTTATGAGATAATGCCTCTCATAGCAAATGTGTACAGCGCGAGCTGAAAATGCATTTACAGCACTAAAAAACCAAACTTTTATAACAGCTAAACCAAACGTTTCCAATGTAAATTTCCACCTTTATATAGTGTAGAAAGGCATCCTGAAGCCTGGAAAGTCATTAATTTGATTGTCCAGTATTTCCTTCATGAGATATTGCAACACTTAGAAAAAGTGTACAGCGCCAGCAGACAATGAATTTTCAGCACTAAAAAAACGAAACTTCATTAACAGCTAAACCAAACGTTTCCAATGTAAATTTCCACATTTATAGAGTGTAAAAAGGCATCCTGAAGCCTGGGAAGTCATTAATTTGATTGTCCAGTATTTCCCTTATGAGATAATGCCTCACATAGCAAATGTGTACAGTGCGAGCTGAAAATGCATTTTCAGCACTAAAAAAACAAACTTTTATAACAGCTAAACCAAACGTTTCCAATGTAAATTTCCACCTTTATATAGTGTAAAAAGACATCCTGAAGCCTGGGCAGTCATTAATTTGATTGTCCAGTATTTCCCTTATGAGATAATGCCTCACATAGCAAATGTGTACAGCGCGAGCTGAAAATGCATTTACAGCACTAAAAAAACAAACTTTTATAACAGCTAAACTAAACGTTTCCAATGTAAATTTCCACCTTTATATAGTGTAAAAAGACATCCTGAAGCCTGGGCAGTCATTAATTTGATTGTCCAATATTTCCCTTATGAGATAATGCCTCTCATAGCAAATGTGTACAGCGCGAGCTGAAAATGCATTTACAGCACTAAAAAACCAAACTTTTATAACAGCTAAACCAAACGTTTCCAATGTAAATTTCCACCTTTATATAGTGTAGAAAGGCATCCTGAAGCCTGGAAAGTCATTAATTTTATTGTCCAGTATTTCATTCATGAGATATTGCAACACTTAGAAAAAGTGTACAGCGCCAGCAGACAATGAATTTTCAGCACTAAAAAAACGAAACTTCATTAACAGCTAAACCAAACGTTTCCAATGTAAATTTCCACATTTATAGAGTGTAAAAAGGCATCCTGAAGCCTGGGAAGTCATTAATTTGATTGTCCAGTATTTCCCTTATGAGATAATGCCTCACATAGCAAATGTGTACAGTGCGAGCTGAAAATGCATTTTCAGCACTAAAAAAACAAACTTTTATAACAGCTAAACTAAACGTTTCCAATGTAAATTTCCACCTTTATATAGTGTAAAAAGACATCCTGAAGCCTGGGCAGTCATTAATTTGATTGTCCAATATTTCCCTTATGAGATAATGCCTCTCATAGCAAATGTGTACAGCGCGAGCTGAAAATGCATTTACAGCACTAAAAACCCAAACTTTTATAACAGCTAGACCAAACGTTTCCAATGTAAATTTCCACCTTTATATAGTGTAGAAAGGCATCCTGAAGCCTGGAAAGTCATTAATTTGATTGTCCAGTATTTCCTTCATGAGATATTGCAACACTTAGAAAAGGTGTACAGCGCCAGCAGACAATGAATTTTCAGCACTAAAAAAACGAAACTTCATTAACAGCTAAACCAAACGTTTCCAATGTAAATTTCCACATTTATAGAGTGTAAAAATGCATCCTGAAGCCTGGGAAGTCATTAATTTGATTGTCCAGTATTTCCCTTATGAGATAATGCCTCACATAGCAAATGTGTACAGTGCAAGCTGAAAATGCATTTTCAGCACTAAAAAACCAAACTTTTATAACAGCTAAACCAAACGTTTCCAATGTAAATTTCCACCTTTATATAGTGTAAAAAGACATCCTGAAGCCTGGGCAGTCATTAATTTGATTGTCCAATATTTCCCTTATGAGATAATGCCTCTCATAGCAAATGTGTACAGCGCGAGCTGAAAATGCATTTACAGCACTAAAAAACCAAACTTTTATAACAGCTAAACCAAACGTTTCCAATGTAAATTTCCACCTTTATATAGTATAGAAAGGCATCCTGAAGCCTGGAAAGTCATTAATTTGATTGTCCAGTATTTCCTTCATGAGATATTGCAACACTTAGAAAAAGTGTACAGCGCCAGTAGACAATGAATTTTCAGCACTAAAAAAACGAAACTTCATTAACAGCTAAACCAAACGTTTCCAATGTAAATTTCCACATTTATAGAGTGTAAAAAGGCATCCTGAAGCCTGGGAAGTCATTAATTTGATTGTCCAGTATTTCCCTTATGAGATAATGCCTCACATAGCAAATGTGTACAGTGCGAGCTGAAAATGCATTTTCAGCACTAAAAAACCAAACTTATATAACACCTAAACCAAACGTTTCCAATGTAAATTTCCACCTTTATATAGTGTAAAAAGACATCCTGAAGCCTGGGCAGTCATTAATTTGATTGTCCAATATTTCCCTTATGAGATAATGCCTCTCATAGCAAATGTGTACAGCGCGAGCTGAAAATGCATTTACAGCACTAAAAAACCAAACTTTTATAACAGCTAAACCAAACGTTTCCAATGTAAATTTCCACCTTTATATAGTGTAGAAAGGCATCCTGAAGCCTGGAAAGTCATTAATTTGATTGTCCAGTATTTCCTTCATGAGATATTGCAACACTTAGAAAAGGTGTACAGCGCCAGCAGACAATGAATTTTCAGCACTAAAAAAACGAAACTTCATTAACAGCTAAACCAAACGTTTCCAATGTAAATTTCCACATTTATAGAGTGTAAAAATGCATCCTGAAGCCTGGGAAGTCATTAATTTGATTGTCCAGTATTTCCCTTATGAGATAATGCCTCACATAGCAAATGTGTACAGTGCAAGCTGAAAATGCATTTTCAGCACTAAAAAACCAAACTTTTATAACAGCTAAACCAAACGTTTCCAATGTAAATTTCCACCTTTATATAGTGTAAAAAGACATCCTGAAGCCTGGGCAGTCATTAATTTGATTGTCCAATATTTCCCTTATGAGATAATGCCTCTCATAGCAAATGTGTACAGCGCGAGCTGAAAATGCATTTACAGCACTAAAAAACCAAACTTTTATAACAGCTAAACCAAACGTTTCCAATGTAAATTTCCACCTTTATATAGTGTAGAAAGGCATCCTGAAGCCTGGAAAGTCATTAATTTGATTGTCCAGTATTTCCTTCATGAGATATTGCAACACTTAGAAAAAGTGTACAGCGCCAGCAGACAATGAATTTTCAGCACTAAAAAAACGGAACTTCATTAACAGCTAAACCAAACGTTTCCAATGTAAATTTCCACATTTATAGAGTGTAAAAAGGCATCCTGAAGCCTGGGAAGTCATTCATTTGATTGTCCAGTATTTCCCTTATGAGATAATGCCTCACATAGCAAATGTGTACAGTGCGAGCTGAAAATGCATTTTCAGCACTAAAAAAACAAACTTTTATAACAGCTAAACCAAACGTTTCCAATGTAAATTTCCACCTTTATATAGTGTAAAAAGACATCCTGAAGCCTGGGCAGTCATTAATTTGATTGTCCAGTATTTCCCTTATGAGATAATGCCTCACATAGCAAATGTGTACAGCGCGAGCTGAAAATGCATTTACAGCACTAAAAAAACAAACTTTTATAACAGCTAAACTAAACGTTTCCAATGTAAATTTCCACCTTTATATAGTGTAAAAAGACATCCTGAAGCCTGGGCAGTCATTAATTTGATTGTCCAATATTTCCCTTATGAGATAATGCCTCTCATAGCAAATGTGTACAGCGCGAGCTGAAAATGCATTTACAGCACTAAAAAACCAAACTTTTATAACAGCTAAACCAAACGTTTCCAATGTAAATTTCCACCTTTATATAGTGTAGAAAGGCATCCTGAAGCCTGGAAAGTCATTAATTTTATTGTCCAGTATTTCATTCATGAGATATTGCAACACTTAGAAAAAGTGTACAGCGCCAGCAGACAATGAATTTTCAGCACTAAAAAAACGAAACTTCATTAACAGCTAAACCAAACGTTTCCAATGTAAATTTCCACATTTATAGAGTGTAAAAAGGCATCCTGAAGCCTGGGAAGTCATTAATTTGATTGTCCAGTATTTCCCTTATGAGATAATGCCTCACATAGCAAATGTGTACAGTGCGAGCTGAAAATGCATTTTCAGCACTAAAAAAACAAACTTTTATAACAGCTAAACTAAACGTTTCCAATGTAAATTTCCACCTTTATATAGTGTAAAAAGACATCCTGAAGCCTGGGCAGTCATTAATTTGATTGTCCAATATTTCCCTTATGAGATAATGCCTCTCATAGCAAATGTGTACAGCGCGAGCTGAAAATGCATTTACAGCACTAAAAAAACAAACTTTTATAACAGCTAAACTAAACGTTTCCAATGTAAATTTCCACCTTTATATAGTGTAAAAAGACATCCTGAAGCCTGGGCAGTCATTAATTTGATTGTCCAATATTTCCCTTATGAGATAATGCCTCTCATAGCAAATGTGTACAGCGCGAGCTGAAAATGCATTTACAGCACTAAAAACCCAAACTTTTATAACAGCTAAACCAAACGTTTCCAATGTAAATTTCCACCTTTATATAGTGTAGAAAGGCATCCTGAAGCCTGGAAAGTCATTAATTTGATTGTCCAGTATTTCCTTCATGAGATATTGCAACACTTAGAAAAGGTGTACAGCGCCAGCAGACAATGAATTTTCAGCACTAAAAAAACGAAACTTCATTAACAGCTAAACCAAACGTTTCCAATGTAAATTTCCACATTTATAGAGTGTAAAAATGCATCCTGAAGCCTGGGAAGTCATTAATTTGATTGTCCAGTATTTCCCTTATGAGATAATGCCTCACATAGCAAATGTGTACAGTGCAAGCTGAAAATGCATTTTCAGCACTAAAAAACCAAACTTTTATAACAGCTAAACCAAACGTTTCCAATGTAAATTTCCACCTTTATATAGTGTAAAAAGACATCCTGAAGCCTGGGCAGTCATTAATTTGATTGTCCAATATTTCCCTTATGAGATAATGCCTCTCATAGCAAATGTGTACAGCGCGAGCTGAAAATGCATTTACAGCACTAAAAAACCAAACTTTTATAACAGCTAAACCAAACGTTTCCAATGTAAATTTCCACCTTTATATAGTATAGAAAGGCATCCTGAAGCCTGGAAAGTCATTAATTTGATTGTCCAGTATTTCCTTCATGAGATATTGCAACACTTAGAAAAAGTGTACAGCGCCAGTAGACAATGAATTTTCAGCACTAAAAAAACGAAACTTCATTAACAGCTAAACTAAACGTTTCCAATGTAAATTTCCACCTTTATATAGTGTAAAAAGACATCCTGAAGCCTGGGCAGTCATTAATTTGATTGTCCAATATTTCCCTTATGAGATAATGCCTCTCATAGCAAATGTGTACAGCGCGAGCTGAAAATGCATTTACAGCACTAAAAAACCAAACTTTTATAACAGCTAAACCAAACGTTTCCAATGTAAATTTCCACCTTTATATAGTGTAGAAAGGCATCCTGGAGCCTGGAAAGTCATTAATTTGATTGTCCAGTATTTCCTTCATGAGATATTGCAACACTTAGAAAAAGTGTACAGCGCCAGCAGACAATGAATTTTCAGCACTAAAAAAACCAAACTTTTATAACAGCTAAACCAAACGTTTCCAATGTAAATTTCCACCTTTATATAGTGTAAAAAGACATCCTGAAGCCTGGGCAGTCATTAATTTGATTGTCCAGTATTTCCCTTATGAGATAATGCCTCACATAGCAAATGTGTACAGCGCGAGCTGAAAATGCATTTACAGCACTAAAAAAACAAACTTTTATAACAGCTAAACCAAACGTTTCCAATGTAAATTTCCACCTTTATATAGTGTAGAAAGGCATCCTGAAGCCTGGAAAGTCATTAATTTGATTGTCCAGTATTTCCTACATGAGATATTGCAAAACTTAGAAAAAGTGTACAGCGCCAGCAGACAATGAATTTTCAGCACTAAAAAAACGAAACTTCATTAACAGCTAAACCAAACGATTCCAATGTAAATTTCCACATTTATAGAGTGTAAAAAGGCATCCTGAAGCCTGGGAAGTCATTAATTTGATTGTCCAGTATTTCCCTTATGAGATAATGCCTCACATAGCAAATGTGTACAGCGCGAGCTGAAAATGCATTTACAGCACTAAAAAAACAAACTTTTATAACAGCTAAACCAAACGTTTCCAATGTAAATTTCCACCTTTATATAGTGTAGAAAGGCATCCTGAAGCCTGGAAAGTGATTAATTTGATTGTCCAGTATTTCCTTCATGAGATATTGCAACACTTAGAAAAAGTGTACAGCGCCAGCAGACAATGAATTTTCAGCACTAAAAAACCGAAACTTCATTAACAGCTAAACTAAACGTTTCCAATGTAAATTTCCACCTTTATATAGTGTAAAAAGACATCCTGAAGCCTGGGCAGTCATTAATTTGATTGTCCAATATTTCCCTTATGAGATAATGCCTCTCATAGCAAATGTGTACAGCGCGAGCTGAAAATGCATTTACAGCACTAAAAAACCAAACTTTTATAACAGCTAAACCAAACGTTTCCAATGTAAATTTCCACCTTTATATAGTGTAGAAAGGCATCCTGAAGCCTGGAAAGTCATTAATTTGATTGTCCAGTATTTCCTTCATGAGATATTGCAACACTTAGAAAAAGTGTACAGCGCCAGCAGACAATGAATTTCCAGCACTAAAAAAACGAAACTTCATTAACAGCTAAACTAAACGTTTCCAATGTAAATTTCCACCTTTATATAGTGTAAAAAGACATCCTGAAGCCTGGGCAGTCATTAATTTGATTGTCCAATATTTCCCTTATGAGATAATGCCTCTCATAGCAAATGTGTACAGCGCGAGCTGAAAATGCATTTACAGCACTAAAAAACCAAACTTTTATAACAGCTAAACTAAACGTTTCCAATGTAAATTTCCACCTTTATATAGTGTAGAAAGGCATCCTGAAGCCAAGAAAGTCATTAATTTGATTGTCCAGTATTTCCTTCATGAGATATTGCAACACTTAGAAAAAGTGTACAGCGCCAGCAGACAATGAATTTTCAGCACTAAAAAAACGAAACTTCATTAACAGCTAAACCAAACGTTTCCAATGTAAATTTCCACATTTATAGAGTGTAAAAAGGCATCCTGAAGCCTGGGAAGTCATTAATTTGATTGTCCAGTATTTCCCTTATGAGATAATGCCTCACATAGCAAATGTGTACAGTGCGAGCTGAAAATGCATTTTCAGCACTAAAAAACCAAACTTTTATAACAGCTAAACCAAACGTTTCCAATGTAAATTTCCACCTTTATATAGTGTAAAAAGACATCCTGAAGCCTGGGCAGTCATTAATTTGATTGTCCAGTATTTCCCTTATGAGATAATGCCTCACATAGCAAATGTGTACAGCGCGAGCTGAAAATGCATTTACAGCACTAAAAAAACAAACTTTTATAACAGCTAAACTAAACGTTTCCAATGTAAATTTCCACCTTTATATAGTGTAAAAAGACATCCTGAAGCCTGGGCAGTCATTAATTTGATTGTCCAATATTTCCCTTATGAGATAATGCCTCTCATAGCAAATGTGTACAGCGCGAGCTGAAAATGCATTTACAGCACTAAAAAAACAAACTTTTATAACAGCTAAACTAAACGTTTCCAATGTAAATTTCCACCTTTATATAGTGTAAAAAGACATCCTGAAGCCTGGGCAGTCATTAATTTGATTGTCCAATATTTCCCTTATGAGATAATGCCTCTCATAGCAAATGTGTACAGCGCGAGCTGAAAATGCATTTACAGCACTAAAAAACCAAACTTTTATAACAGCTAAACCAAACGTTTCCAATGTAAATTTCCACCTTTATATAGTGTAGAAAGGCATCCTGAAGCCTGGAAAGTCATTAATTTGATTGTCCAGTATTTCCTTCATGAGATATTGCAACACTTAGAAAAAGTGTACAGCGCCAGCAGACAATGAATTTTCAGCACTAAAAAAACGAAACTTCATTAACAGCTAAACCAAACGTTTCCAATGTAAATTTCCACATTTATAGAGTGTAAAAAGGCATCCTGAAGCCTGGGAAGTCATTAATTTGATTGTCCAGTATTTCCCTTATGAGATAATGCCTCACATAGCAAATGTGTACAGTGCGAGCTGAAAATGCATTTTCAGCACTAAAAAAACAAACTTTTATAACAGCTAAACCAAACGTTTCCAATGTAAATTTCCACCTTTATATAGTGTAAAAAGACATCCTGAAGCCTGGGCAGTCATTAATTTGATTGTCCAGTATTTCCCTTATGAGATAATGCCTCACATAGCAAATGTGTACAGCGCGAGCTGAAAATGCATTTACAGCACTAAAAAAACAAACTTTTATAACAGCTAAACTAAACGTTTCCAATGTAAATTTCCACCTTTATATAGTGTAAAAAGACATCCTGAAGCCTGGGCAGTCATTAATTTGATTGTCCAATATTTCCCTTATGAGATAATGCCTCTCATAGCAAATGTGTACAGCGCGAGCTGAAAATGCATTTACAGCACTAAAAACCCAAACTTTTATAACAGCTAAACCAAACGTTTCCAATGTAAATTTCCACCTTTATATAGTGTAGAAAGGCATCCTGAAGCCTGGAAAGTCATTAATTTGATTGTCCAGTATTTCCTTCATGAGATATTGCAACACTTAGAAAAGGTGTACAGCGCCAGCAGACAATGAATTTTCAGCACTAAAAAAACGAAACTTCATTAACAGCTAAACCAAACGTTTCCAATGTAAATTTCCACATTTATAGAGTGTAAAAATGCATCCTGAAGCCTGGGAAGTCATTAATTTGATTGTCCAGTATTTCCCTTATGAGATAATGCCTCACATAGCAAATGTGTACAGTGCAAGCTGAAAATGCATTTTCAGCACTAAAAAACCAAACTTTTATAACAGCTAAACCAAACGTTTCCAATGTAAATTTCCACCTTTATATAGTGTAAAAAGACATCCTGAAGCCTGGGCAGTCATTAATTTGATTGTCCAATATTTCCCTTATGAGATAATGCCTCTCATAGCAAATGTGTACAGCGCGAGCTGAAAATGCATTTACAGCACTAAAAAACCAAACTTTTATAACAGCTAAACCAAACGTTTCCAATGTAAATTTCCACCTTTATATAGTATAGAAAGGCATCCTGAAGCCTGGAAAGTCATTAATTTGATTGTCCAGTATTTCCTTCATGAGATATTGCAACACTTAGGAAAAAGTGTACAGCGCCAGTAGACAATGAATTTTCAGCACTAAAAAAACGAAACTTCATTAACAGCTAAACTAAACGTTTCCAATGTAAATTTCCACCTTTATATAGTGTAAAAAGACATCCTGAAGCCTGGGCAGTCATTAATTTGATTGTCCAATATTTCCCTTATGAGATAATGCCTCTCATAGCAAATGTGTACAGCGCGAGCTGAAAATGCATTTACAGCACTAAAAAACCAAACTTTTATAACAGCTAAACCAAACGTTTCCAATGTAAATTTCCACCTTTATATAGTGTAGAAAGGCATCCTGAAGCCTGGAAAGTCATTAATTTGATTGTCCAGTATTTCCTACATGAGATAAAGCAAAACTTAGAAAAAGTGTACAGCGCCAGCAGACAATGAATTTTCAGCACTAAAAAAACGAAACTTCATTAACAGCTAAACCAAACGTTTCCAATGTAAATTTCCACATTTATAGAGTGTAAAAATGCATCCTGAAGCCTGGGAAGTCATTAATTTGATTGTCCAGTATTTCCCTTATGAGATAATGCCTCACATAGCAAATGTGTACAGTACAAGCTGAAAATGCATTTTCAGCACTAAAAAACCAAACTTTTATAACAGCTAAACCAAACGTTTCCAATGTAAATTTCCACCTTTATATAGTGTAAAAAGACATCCTGAAGCCTGGGCAGTCATTAATTTGATTGTCCAATATTTCCCTTATGAGATAATGCCTCTCATAGCAAATGTGTACAGCGCGAGCTGAAAATGCATTTACAGCACTAAAAAACCAAACTTTTATAACAGCTAAACCAAACGTTTCCAATGTAAATTTCCACCTTTATATAGTGTAGAAAGGCATCCTGGAGCCTGGAAAGTCATTAATTTGATTGTCCAGTATTTCCTTCATGAGATATTGCAACACTTAGAAAAAGTGTACAGCGCCAGCAGACAATGAATTTTCAGCACTAAAAAAACCAAACTTTTATAACAGCTAAACCAAACGTTTCCAATGTAAATTTCCACCTTTATATAGTGTAAAAAGACATCCTGAAGCCTGGGCAGTCATTAATTTGATTGTCCAGTATTTCCCTTATGAGATAATGCCTCACATAGCAAATGTGTACAGCGCGAGCTGAAAATGCATTTACAGCACTAAAAAAACAAACTTTTATAACAGCTAAACCAAACGTTTCCAATGTAAATTTCCACCTTTATATAGTGTAGAAAGGCATCCTGAAGCCTGGAAAGTCATTAATTTGATTGTCCAGTATTTCCTACATGAGCTAAAGCAAAACTTAGAAAAAGTGTACAGCGCCAGCAGACAATGAATTTTCAGCACTAAAAAAACGAAACTTCATTAACAGCTAAACCAAACGTTTCCAATGTAAATTTCCACATTTATAGAGTGTAAAAAGGCATCCTGAAGCCTGGGAAGTCATTAATTTGATTGTCCAGTATTTCCCTTATGAGATAATGCCTCACATAGCAAATGTGTACAGTGCGAGCTGAAAATGCATTTTCAGCACTAAAAAACCAAACTTATATAACACCTAAACCAAACGTTTCCAATGTAAATTTCCACCTTTATATAGTGTAAAAAGACATCCTGAAGCCTGGGCAGTCATTAATTTGATTGTCCAATATTTCCCTTATGAGATAATGCCTCTCATAGCAAATGTGTACAGCGCGAGCTGAAAATGCATTTACAGCACTAAAAAACCAAACTTTTATAACAGCTAAACCAAACGTTTCCAATGTAAATTTCCACCTTTATATAGTGTAGAAAGGCATCCTGAAGCCTGGAAAGTCATTAATTTGATTGTCCAGTATTTCCTTCATGAGATATTGCAACACTTAGAAAAGGTGTACAGCGCCAGCAGACAATGAATTTTCAGCACTAAAAAAACGAAACTTCATTAACAGCTAAACCAAACGTTTCCAATGTAAATTTCCACATTTATAGAGTGTAAAAATGCATCCTGAAGCCTGGGAAGTCATTAATTTGATTGTCCAGTATTTCCCTTATGAGATAATGCCTCACATAGCAAATGTGTACAGTGCAAGCTGAAAATGCATTTTCAGCACTAAAAAACCAAACTTTTATAACAGCTAAACCAAACGTTTCCAATGTAAATTTCCACCTTTATATAGTGTAAAAAGACATCCTGAAGCCTGGGCAGTCATTAATTTGATTGTCCAATATTTCCCTTATGAGATAATGCCTCTCATAGCAAATGTGTACAGCGCGAGCTGAAAATGCATTTACAGCACTAAAAAACCAAACTTTTATAACAGCTAAACCAAACGTTTCCAATGTAAATTTCCACCTTTATATAGTGTAGAAAGGCATCCTGAAGCCTGGAAAGTCATTAATTTGATTGTCCAGTATTTCCTTCATGAGATATTGCAACACTTAGAAAAAGTGTACAGCGCCAGCAGACAATGAATTTTCAGCACTAAAAAAACGGAACTTCATTAACAGCTAAACCAAACGTTTCCAATGTAAATTTCCACATTTATAGAGTGTAAAAAGGCATCCTGAAGCCTGGGAAGTCATTCATTTGATTGTCCAGTATTTCCCTTATGAGATAATGCCTCACATAGCAAATGTGTACAGTGCGAGCTGAAAATGCATTTTCAGCACTAAAAAAACAAACTTTTATAACAGCTAAACCAAACGTTTCCAATGTAAATTTCCACCTTTATATAGTGTAAAAAGACATCCTGAAGCCTGGGCAGTCATTAATTTGATTGTCCAGTATTTCCCTTATGAGATAATGCCTCACATAGCAAATGTGTACAGCGCGAGCTGAAAATGCATTTACAGCACTAAAAAAACAAACTTTTATAACAGCTAAACTAAACGTTTCCAATGTAAATTTCCACCTTTATATAGTGTAAAAAGACATCCTGAAGCCTGGGCAGTCATTAATTTGATTGTCCAATATTTCCCTTATGAGATAATGCCTCTCATAGCAAATGTGTACAGCGCGAGCTGAAAATGCATTTACAGCACTAAAAAACCAAACTTTTATAACAGCTAAACCAAACGTTTCCAATGTAAATTTCCACCTTTATATAGTGTAGAAAGGCATCCTGAAGCCTGGAAAGTCATTAATTTTATTGTCCAGTATTTCATTCATGAGATATTGCAACACTTAGAAAAAGTGTACAGCGCCAGCAGACAATGAATTTTCAGCACTAAAAAAACGAAACTTCATTAACAGCTAAACCAAACGTTTCCAATGTAAATTTCCACATTTATAGAGTGTAAAAAGGCATCCTGAAGCCTGGGAAGTCATTAATTTGATTGTCCAGTATTTCCCTTATGAGATAATGCCTCACATAGCAAATGTGTACAGTGCGAGCTGAAAATGCATTTTCAGCACTAAAAAAACAAACTTTTATAACAGCTAAACTAAACGTTTCCAATGTAAATTTCCACCTTTATATAGTGTAAAAAGACATCCTGAAGCCTGGGCAGTCATTAATTTGATTGTCCAATATTTCCCTTATGAGATAATGCCTCTCATAGCAAATGTGTACAGCGCGAGCTGAAAATGCATTTACAGCACTAAAAAAACAAACTTTTATAACAGCTAAACTAAACGTTTCCAATGTAAATTTCCACCTTTATATAGTGTAAAAAGACATCCTGAAGCCTGGGCAGTCATTAATTTGATTGTCCAATATTTCCCTTATGAGATAATGCCTCTCATAGCAAATGTGTACAGCGCGAGCTGAAAATGCATTTACAGCACTAAAAACCCAAACTTTTATAACAGCTAAACCAAACGTTTCCAATGTAAATTTCCACCTTTATATAGTGTAGAAAGGCATCCTGAAGCCTGGAAAGTCATTAATTTGATTGTCCAGTATTTCCTTCATGAGATATTGCAACACTTAGAAAAGGTGTACAGCGCCAGCAGACAATGAATTTTCAGCACTAAAAAAACGAAACTTCATTAACAGCTAAACCAAACGTTTCCAATGTAAATTTCCACATTTATAGAGTGTAAAAATGCATCCTGAAGCCTGGGAAGTCATTAATTTGATTGTCCAGTATTTCCCTTATGAGATAATGCCTCACATAGCAAATGTGTACAGTGCAAGCTGAAAATGCATTTTCAGCACTAAAAAACCAAACTTTTATAACAGCTAAACCAAACGTTTCCAATGTAAATTTCCACCTTTATATAGTGTAAAAAGACATCCTGAAGCCTGGGCAGTCATTAATTTGATTGTCCAATATTTCCCTTATGAGATAATGCCTCTCATAGCAAATGTGTACAGCGCGAGCTGAAAATGCATTTACAGCACTAAAAAACCAAACTTTTATAACAGCTAAACCAAACGTTTCCAATGTAAATTTCCACCTTTATATAGTATAGAAAGGCATCCTGAAGCCTGGAAAGTCATTAATTTGATTGTCCAGTATTTCCTTCATGAGATATTGCAACACTTAGAAAAAGTGTACAGCGCCAGTAGACAATGAATTTTCAGCACTAAAAAAACGAAACTTCATTAACAGCTAAACTAAACGTTTCCAATGTAAATTTCCACCTTTATATAGTGTAAAAAGACATCCTGAAGCCTGGGCAGTCATTAATTTGATTGTCCAATATTTCCCTTATGAGATAATGCCTCTCATAGCAAATGTGTACAGCGCGAGCTGAAAATGCATTTACAGCACTAAAAAACCAAACTTTTATAACAGCTAAACCAAACGTTTCCAATGTAAATTTCCACCTTTATATAGTGTAGAAAGGCATCCTGGAGCCTGGAAAGTCATTAATTTGATTGTCCAGTATTTCCTTCATGAGATATTGCAACACTTAGAAAAAGTGTACAGCGCCAGCAGACAATGAATTTTCAGCACTAAAAAAACCAAACTTTTATAACAGCTAAACCAAACGTTTCCAATGTAAATTTCCACCTTTATATAGTGTAAAAAGACATCCTGAAGCCTGGGCAGTCATTAATTTGATTGTCCAGTATTTCCCTTATGAGATAATGCCTCACATAGCAAATGTGTACAGCGCGAGCTGAAAATGCATTTACAGCACTAAAAAAACAAACTTTTATAACAGCTAAACCAAACGTTTCCAATGTAAATTTCCACCTTTATATAGTGTAGAAAGGCATCCTGAAGCCTGGAAAGTCATTAATTTGATTGTCCAGTATTTCCTACATGAGATATTGCAAAACTTAGAAAAAGTGTACAGCGCCAGCAGACAATGAATTTTCAGCACTAAAAAAACGAAACTTCATTAACAGCTAAACCAAACGATTCCAATGTAAATTTCCACATTTATAGAGTGTAAAAAGGCATCCTGAAGCCTGGGAAGTCATTAATTTGATTGTCCAGTATTTCCCTTATGAGATAATGCCTCACATAGCAAATGTGTACAGCGCGAGCTGAAAATGCATTTACAGCACTAAAAAAACAAACTTTTATAACAGCTAAACCAAACGTTTCCAATGTAAATTTCCACCTTTATATAGTGTAGAAAGGCATCCTGAAGCCTGGAAAGTGATTAATTTGATTGTCCAGTATTTCCTTCATGAGATATTGCAACACTTAGAAAAAGTGTACAGCGCCAGCAGACAATGAATTTTCAGCACTAAAAAACCGAAACTTCATTAACAGCTAAACTAAACGTTTCCAATGTAAATTTCCACCTTTATATAGTGTAAAAAGACATCCTGAAGCCTGGGCAGTCATTAATTTGATTGTCCAATATTTCCCTTATGAGATAATGCCTCTCATAGCAAATGTGTACAGCGCGAGCTGAAAATGCATTTACAGCACTAAAAAACCAAACTTTTATAACAGCTAAACCAAACGTTTCCAATGTAAATTTCCACCTTTATATAGTGTAGAAAGGCATCCTGAAGCCTGGAAAGTCATTAATTTGATTGTCCAGTATTTCCTTCATGAGATATTGCAACACTTAGAAAAAGTGTACAGCGCCAGCAGACAATGAATTTCCAGCACTAAAAAAACGAAACTTCATTAACAGCTAAACTAAACGTTTCCAATGTAAATTTCCACCTTTATATAGTGTAAAAAGACATCCTGAAGCCTGGGCAGTCATTAATTTGATTGTCCAATATTTCCCTTATGAGATAATGCCTCTCATAGCAAATGTGTACAGCGCGAGCTGAAAATGCATTTACAGCACTAAAAAACCAAACTTTTATAACAGCTAAACTAAACGTTTCCAATGTAAATTTCCACCTTTATATAGTGTAGAAAGGCATCCTGAAGCCTGGAAAGTCATTAATTTGATTGTCCAGTATTTCCTTCATGAGATATTGCAACACTTAGAAAAAGTGTACAGCGCCAGCAGACAATGAATTTTCAGCACTAAAAAAACGAAACTTCATTAACAGCTAAACCAAACGTTTCCAATGTAAATTTCCACATTTATAGAGTGTAAAAAGGCATCCTGAAGCCTGGGAAGTCATTAATTTGATTGTCCAGTATTTCCCTTATGAGATAATGCCTCACATAGCAAATGTGTACAGTGCGAGCTGAAAATGCATTTTCAGCACTAAAAAACCAAACTTTTATAACAGCTAAACCAAACGTTTCCAATGTAAATTTCCACCTTTATATAGTGTAAAAAGACATCCTGAAGCCTGGGCAGTCATTAATTTGATTGTCCAGTATTTCCCTTATGAGATAATGCCTCACATAGCAAATGTGTACAGCGCGAGCTGAAAATGCATTTACAGCACTAAAAAAACAAACTTTTATAACAGCTAAACTAAACGTTTCCAATGTAAATTTCCACCTTTATATAGTGTAAAAAGACATCCTGAAGCCTGGGCAGTCATTAATTTGATTGTCCAATATTTCCCTTATGAGATAATGCCTCTCATAGCAAATGTGTACAGCGCGAGCTGAAAATGCATTTACAGCACTAAAAAAACAAACTTTTATAACAGCTAAACTAAACGTTTCCAATGTAAATTTCCACCTTTATATAGTGTAAAAAGACATCCTGAAGCCTGGGCAGTCATTAATTTGATTGTCCAATATTTCCCTTATGAGATAATGCCTCTCATAGCAAATGTGTACAGCGCGAGCTGAAAATGCATTTACAGCACTAAAAAACCAAACTTTTATAACAGCTAAACCAAACGTTTCCAATGTAAATTTCCACCTTTATATAGTGTAGAAAGGCATCCTGAAGCCTGGAAAGTCATTAATTTGATTGTCCAGTATTTCCTTCATGAGATATTGCAACACTTAGAAAAAGTGTACAGCGCCAGCAGACAATGAATTTTCAGCACTAAAAAAACGAAACTTCATTAACAGCTAAACCAAACGTTTCCAATGTAAATTTCCACATTTATAGAGTGTAAAAAGGCATCCTGAAGCCTGGGAAGTCATTAATTTGATTGTCCAGTATTTCCCTTATGAGATAATGCCTCACATAGCAAATGTGTACAGTGCGAGCTGAAAATGCATTTTCAGCACTAAAAAAACAAACTTTTATAACAGCTAAACCAAACGTTTCCAATGTAAATTTCCACCTTTATATAGTGTAAAAAGACATCCTGAAGCCTGGGCAGTCATTAATTTGATTGTCCAGTATTTCCCTTATGAGATAATGCCTCACATAGCAAATGTGTACAGCGCGAGCTGAAAATGCATTTACAGCACTAAAAAAACAAACTTTTATAACAGCTAAACTAAACGTTTCCAATGTAAATTTCCACCTTTATATAGTGTAAAAAGACATCCTGAAGCCTGGGCAGTCATTAATTTGATTGTCCAATATTTCCCTTATGAGATAATGCCTCTCATAGCAAATGTGTACAGCGCGAGCTGAAAATGCATTTACAGCACTAAAAACCCAAACTTTTATAACAGCTAAACCAAACGTTTCCAATGTAAATTTCCACCTTTATATAGTGTAGAAAGGCATCCTGAAGCCTGGAAAGTCATTAATTTGATTGTCCAGTATTTCCTTCATGAGATATTGCAACACTTAGAAAAGGTGTACAGCGCCAGCAGACAATGAATTTTCAGCACTAAAAAAACGAAACTTCATTAACAGCTAAACCAAACGTTTCCAATGTAAATTTCCACATTTATAGAGTGTAAAAATGCATCCTGAAGCCTGGGAAGTCATTAATTTGATTGTCCAGTATTTCCCTTATGAGATAATGCCTCACATAGCAAATGTGTACAGTGCAAGCTGAAAATGCATTTTCAGCACTAAAAAACCAAACTTTTATAACAGCTAAACCAAACGTTTCCAATGTAAATTTCCACCTTTATATAGTGTAAAAAGACATCCTGAAGCCTGGGCAGTCATTAATTTGATTGTCCAATATTTCCCTTATGAGATAATGCCTCTCATAGCAAATGTGTACAGCGCGAGCTGAAAATGCATTTACAGCACTAAAAAACCAAACTTTTATAACAGCTAAACCAAACGTTTCCAATGTAAATTTCCACCTTTATATAGTATAGAAAGGCATCCTGAAGCCTGGAAAGTCATTAATTTGATTGTCCAGTATTTCCTTCATGAGATATTGCAACACTTAGAAAAAGTGTACAGCGCCAGTAGACAATGAATTTTCAGCACTAAAAAAACGAAACTTCATTAACAGCTAAACTAAACGTTTCCAATGTAAATTTCCACCTTTATATAGTGTAAAAAGACATCCTGAAGCCTGGGCAGTCATTAATTTGATTGTCCAATATTTCCCTTATGAGATAATGCCTCTCATAGCAAATGTGTACAGCGCGAGCTGAAAATGCATTTACAGCACTAAAAAACCAAACTTTTATAACAGCTAAACCAAACGTTTCCAATGTAAATTTCCACCTTTATATAGTGTAGAAAGGCATCCTGAAGCCTGGAAAGTCATTAATTTGATTGTCCAGTATTTCCTACATGAGATAAAGCAAAACTTAGAAAAAGTGTACAGCGCCAGCAGACAATGAATTTTCAGCACTAAAAAAACGAAACTTCATTAACAGCTAAACCAAACGTTTCCAATGTAAATTTCCACATTTATAGAGTGTAAAAATGCATCCTGAAGCCTGGGAAGTCATTAATTTGATTGTCCAGTATTTCCCTTATGAGATAATGCCTCACATAGCAAATGTGTACAGTGCAAGCTGAAAATGCATTTTCAGCACTAAAAAACCAAACTTTTATAACAGCTAAACCAAACGTTTCCAATGTAAATTTCCACCTTTATATAGTGTAAAAAGACATCCTGAAGCCTGGGCAGTCATTAATTTGATTGTCCAATATTTCCCTTATGAGATAATGCCTCTCATAGCAAATGTGTACAGCGCGAGCTGAAAATGCATTTACAGCACTAAAAAACCAAACTTTTATAACAGCTAAACCAAACGTTTCCAATGTAAATTTCCACCTTTATATAGTGTAGAAAGGCATCCTGGAGCCTGGAAAGTCATTAATTTGATTGTCCAGTATTTCCTTCATGAGATATTGCAACACTTAGAAAAAGTGTACAGCGCCAGCAGACAATGAATTTTCAGCACTAAAAAAACCAAACTTTTATAACAGCTAAACCAAACGTTTCCAATGTAAATTTCCACCTTTATATAGTGTAAAAAGACATCCTGAAGCCTGGGCAGTCATTAATTTGATTGTCCAGTATTTCCCTTATGAGATAATGCCTCACATAGCAAATGTGTACAGCGCGAGCTGAAAATGCATTTACAGCACTAAAAAAACAAACTTTTATAACAGCTAAACCAAACGTTTCCAATGTAAATTTCCACCTTTATATAGTGTAGAAAGGCATCCTGAAGCCTGGAAAGTCATTAATTTGATTGTCCAGTATTTCCTACATGAGATATTGCAAAACTTAGAAAAAGTGTACAGCGCCAGCAGACAATGAATTTTCAGCACTAAAAAAACGAAACTTCATTAACAGCTAAACCAAACGATTCCAATGTAAATTTCCACATTTATAGAGTGTAAAAAGGCATCCTGAAGCCTGGGAAGTCATTAATTTGATTGTCCAGTATTTCCCTTATGAGATAATGCCTCACATAGCAAATGTGTACAGCGCGAGCTGAAAATGCATTTACAGCACTAAAAAAACAAACTTTTATAACAGCTAAACCAAACGTTTCCAATGTAAATTTCCACCTTTATATAGTGTAGAAAGGCATCCTGAAGCCTGGAAAGTGATTAATTTGATTGTCCAGTATTTCCTTCATGAGATATTGCAACACTTAGAAAAAGTGTACAGCGCCAGCAGACAATGAATTTTCAGCACTAAAAAACCGAAACTTCATTAACAGCTAAACTAAACGTTTCCAATGTAAATTTCCACCTTTATATAGTGTAAAAAGACATCCTGAAGCCTGGGCAGTCATTAATTTGATTGTCCAATATTTCCCTTATGAGATAATGCCTCTCATAGCAAATGTGTACAGCGCGAGCTGAAAATGCATTTACAGCACTAAAAAACCAAACTTTTATAACAGCTAAACCAAACGTTTCCAATGTAAATTTCCACCTTTATATAGTGTAGAAAGGCATCCTGAAGCCTGGAAAGTCATTAATTTGATTGTCCAGTATTTCCTTCATGAGATATTGCAACACTTAGAAAAAGTGTACAGCGCCAGCAGACAATGAATTTCCAGCACTAAAAAAACGAAACTTCATTAACAGCTAAACTAAACGTTTCCAATGTAAATTTCCACCTTTATATAGTGTAAAAAGACATCCTGAAGCCTGGGCAGTCATTAATTTGATTGTCCAATATTTCCCTTATGAGATAATGCCTCTCATAGCAAATGTGTACAGCGCGAGCTGAAAATGCATTTACAGCACTAAAAAACCAAACTTTTATAACAGCTAAACTAAACGTTTCCAATGTAAATTTCCACCTTTATATAGTGTAGAAAGGCATCCTGAAGCCTGGAAAGTCATTAATTTGATTGTCCAGTATTTCCTTCATGAGATATTGCAACACTTAGAAAAAGTGTACAGCGCCAGCAGACAATGAATTTTCAGCACTAAAAAAACGAAACTTCATTAACAGCTAAACCAAACGTTTCCAATGTAAATTTCCACATTTATAGAGTGTAAAAAGGCATCCTGAAGCCTGGGAAGTCATTAATTTGATTGTCCAGTATTTCCCTTATGAGATAATGCCTCACATAGCAAATGTGTACAGTGCGAGCTGAAAATGCATTTTCAGCACTAAAAAACCAAACTTTTATAACAGCTAAACCAAACGTTTCCAATGTAAATTTCCACCTTTATATAGTGTAAAAAGACATCCTGAAGCCTGGGCAGTCATTAATTTGATTGTCCAGTATTTCCCTTATGAGATAATGCCTCACATAGCAAATGTGTACAGCGCGAGCTGAAAATGCATTTACAGCACTAAAAAAACAAACTTTTATAACAGCTAAACTAAACGTTTCCAATGTAAATTTCCACCTTTATATAGTGTAAAAAGACATCCTGAAGCCTGGGCAGTCATTAATTTGATTGTCCAATATTTCCCTTATGAGATAATGCCTCTCATAGCAAATGTGTACAGCGCGAGCTGAAAATGCATTTACAGCACTAAAAAAACAAACTTTTATAACAGCTAAACTAAACGTTTCCAATGTAAATTTCCACCTTTATATAGTGTAAAAAGACATCCTGAAGCCTGGGCAGTCATTAATTTGATTGTCCAATATTTCCCTTATGAGATAATGCCTCTCATAGCAAATGTGTACAGCGCGAGCTGAAAATGCATTTACAGCACTAAAAAACCAAACTTTTATAACAGCTAAACCAAACGTTTCCAATGTAAATTTCCACCTTTATATAGTGTAGAAAGGCATCCTGAAGCCTGGAAAGTCATTAATTTGATTGTCCAGTATTTCCTTCATGAGATATTGCAACACTTAGAAAAAGTGTACAGCGCCAGCAGACAATGAATTTTCAGCACTAAAAAAACGAAACTTCATTAACAGCTAAACCAAACGTTTCCAATGTAAATTTCCACATTTATAGAGTGTAAAAAGGCATCCTGAAGCCTGGGAAGTCATTAATTTGATTGTCCAGTATTTCCCTTATGAGATAATGCCTCACATAGCAAATGTGTACAGTGCGAGCTGAAAATGCATTTTCAGCACTAAAAAAACAAACTTTTATAACAGCTAAACCAAACGTTTCCAATGTAAATTTCCACCTTTATATAGTGTAAAAAGACATCCTGAAGCCTGGGCAGTCATTAATTTGATTGTCCAGTATTTCCCTTATGAGATAATGCCTCACATAGCAAATGTGTACAGCGCGAGCTGAAAATGCATTTACAGCACTAAAAAAACAAACTTTTATAACAGCTAAACTAAACGTTTCCAATGTAAATTTCCACCTTTATATAGTGTAAAAAGACATCCTGAAGCCTGGGCAGTCATTAATTTGATTGTCCAATATTTCCCTTATGAGATAATGCCTCTCATAGCAAATGTGTACAGCGCGAGCTGAAAATGCATTTACAGCACTAAAAACCCAAACTTTTATAACAGCTAAACCAAACGTTTCCAATGTAAATTTCCACCTTTATATAGTGTAGAAAGGCATCCTGAAGCCTGGAAAGTCATTAATTTGATTGTCCAGTATTTCCTTCATGAGATATTGCAACACTTAGAAAAGGTGTACAGCGCCAGCAGACAATGAATTTTCAGCACTAAAAAAACGAAACTTCATTAACAGCTAAACCAAACGTTTCCAATGTAAATTTCCACATTTATAGAGTGTAAAAATGCATCCTGAAGCCTGGGAAGTCATTAATTTGATTGTCCAGTATTTCCCTTATGAGATAATGCCTCACATAGCAAATGTGTACAGTGCAAGCTGAAAATGCATTTTCAGCACTAAAAAACCAAACTTTTATAACAGCTAAACCAAACGTTTCCAATGTAAATTTCCACCTTTATATAGTGTAAAAAGACATCCTGAAGCCTGGGCAGTCATTAATTTGATTGTCCAATATTTCCCTTATGAGATAATGCCTCTCATAGCAAATGTGTACAGCGCGAGCTGAAAATGCATTTACAGCACTAAAAAACCAAACTTTTATAACAGCTAAACCAAACGTTTCCAATGTAAATTTCCACCTTTATATAGTATAGAAAGGCATCCTGAAGCCTGGAAAGTCATTAATTTGATTGTCCAGTATTTCCTTCATGAGATATTGCAACACTTAGAAAAAGTGTACAGCGCCAGTAGACAATGAATTTTCAGCACTAAAAAAACGAAACTTCATTAACAGCTAAACTAAACGTTTCCAATGTAAATTTCCACCTTTATATAGTGTAAAAAGACATCCTGAAGCCTGGGCAGTCATTAATTTGATTGTCCAATATTTCCCTTATGAGATAATGCCTCTCATAGCAAATGTGTACAGCGCGAGCTGAAAATGCATTTACAGCACTAAAAAACCAAACTTTTATAACAGCTAAACCAAACGTTTCCAATGTAAATTTCCACCTTTATATAGTGTAGAAAGGCATCCTGAAGCCTGGAAAGTCATTAATTTGATTGTCCAGTATTTCCTACATGAGATAAAGCAAAACTTAGAAAAAGTGTACAGCGCCAGCAGACAATGAATTTTCAGCACTAAAAAAACGAAACTTCATTAACAGCTAAACCAAACGTTTCCAATGTAAATTTCCACATTTATAGAGTGTAAAAATGCATCCTGAAGCCTGGGAAGTCATTAATTTGATTGTCCAGTATTTCCCTTATGAGATAATGCCTCACATAGCAAATGTGTACAGTGCAAGCTGAAAATGCATTTTCAGCACTAAAAAACCAAACTTTTATAACAGCTAAACCAAACGTTTCCAATGTAAATTTCCACCTTTATATAGTGTAAAAAGACATCCTGAAGCCTGGGCAGTCATTAATTTGATTGTCCAATATTTCCCTTATGAGATAATGCCTCTCATAGCAAATGTGTACAGCGCGAGCTGAAAATGCATTTACAGCACTAAAAAACCAAACTTTTATAACAGCTAAACCAAACGTTTCCAATGTAAATTTCCACCTTTATATAGTGTAGAAAGGCATCCTGGAGCCTGGAAAGTCATTAATTTGATTGTCCAGTATTTCCTTCATGAGATATTGCAACACTTAGAAAAAGTGTACAGCGCCAGCAGACAATGAATTTTCAGCACTAAAAAAACCAAACTTTTATAACAGCTAAACCAAACGTTTCCAATGTAAATTTCCACCTTTATATAGTGTAAAAAGACATCCTGAAGCCTGGGCAGTCATTAATTTGATTGTCCAGTATTTCCCTTATGAGATAATGCCTCACATAGCAAATGTGTACAGCGCGAGCTGAAAATGCATTTACAGCACTAAAAAAACAAACTTTTATAACAGCTAAACCAAACGTTTCCAATGTAAATTTCCACCTTTATATAGTGTAGAAAGGCATCCTGAAGCCTGGAAAGTCATTAATTTGATTGTCCAGTATTTCCTACATGAGATAAAGCAAAACTTAGAAAAAGTGTACAGCGCCAGCAGACAATGAATTTTCAGCACTAAAAAAACGAAACTTCATTAACAGCTAAACCAAACGTTTCCAATGTAAATTTCCACATTTATAGAGTGTAAAAAGGCATCCTGAAGCCTGGGAAGTCATTAATTTGATTGTCCAGTATTTCCCTTATGAGATAATGCCTCACATAGCAAATGTGTACAGTGCGAGCTGAAAATGCATTTTCAGCACTAAAAAACCAAACTTATATAACACCTAAACCAAACGTTTCCAATGTAAATTTCCACCTTTATATAGTGTAAAAAGACATCCTGAAGCCTGGGCAGTCATTAATTTGATTGTCCAATATTTCCCTTATGAGATAATGCCTCTCATAGCAAATGTGTACAGCGCGAGCTGAAAATGCATTTACAGCACTAAAAAACCAAACTTTTATAACAGCTAAACCAAACGTTTCCAATGTAAATTTCCACCTTTATATAGTGTAGAAAGGCATCCTGAAGCCTGGAAAGTCATTAATTTGATTGTCCAGTATTTCCTTCATGAGATATTGCAACACTTAGAAAAGGTGTACAGCGCCAGCAGACAATGAATTTTCAGCACTAAAAAAACGAAACTTCATTAACAGCTAAACCAAACGTTTCCAATGTAAATTTCCACATTTATAGAGTGTAAAAATGCATCCTGAAGCCTGGGAAGTCATTAATTTGATTGTCCAGTATTTCCCTTATGAGATAATGCCTCACATAGCAAATGTGTACAGTGCAAGCTGAAAATGCATTTTCAGCACTAAAAAACCAAACTTTTATAACAGCTAAACCAAACGTTTCCAATGTAAATTTCCACCTTTATATAGTGTAAAAAGACATCCTGAAGCCTGGGCAGTCATTAATTTGATTGTCCAATATTTCCCTTATGAGATAATGCCTCTCATAGCAAATGTGTACAGCGCGAGCTGAAAATGCATTTACAGCACTAAAAAACCAAACTTTTATAACAGCTAAACCAAACGTTTCCAATGTAAATTTCCACCTTTATATAGTGTAGAAAGGCATCCTGAAGCCTGGAAAGTCATTAATTTGATTGTCCAGTATTTCCTTCATGAGATATTGCAACACTTAGAAAAAGTGTACAGCGCCAGCAGACAATGAATTTTCAGCACTAAAAAAACGAAACTTCATTAACAGCTAAACCAAACGTTTCCAATGTAAATTTCCACATTTATAGAGTGTAAAAAGGCATCCTGAAGCCTGGGAAGTCATTAATTTGATTGTCCAGTATTTCCCTTATGAGATAATGCCTCACATAGCAAATGTGTACAGTGCGAGCTGAAAATGCATTTTCAGCACTAAAAAAACAAACTTATATAACACCTAAACCAAACGTGTCCAATGTAAATTTCCACCTTTATATAGTGTAAAAAGACATCCTGAAGCCTGGGCAGTCATTAATTTGATTGTCCAATATTTCCCTTATGAGATAATGCCTCTCATAGCAAATGTGTACAGCGCGAGCTGAAAATGCATTTACAGCACTAAAAAACCAAACTTTTATAACAGCTAAACCAAACGTTTCCAATGTAAATTTCCACCTTTATATAGTGTAGAAAGGCATCCTGAAGCCTGGAAAGTCATTAATTTGATTGTCCAGTATTTCCTTCATGAGATATTGCAACACTTAGAAAAAGTGTACAGCGCCAGCAGACAATGAATTTTCAGCACTAAAAAAACGAAACTTCATTAACAGCTAAACCAAACGTTTCCAATGTAAATTTCCACATTTATAGAGTGTAAAAAGGCATCCTGAAGCCTGGGAAGTCATTAATTTGATTGTCCAGTATTTCCCTTATGAGATAATGCCTCACATAGCAAATGTGTACAGTGCGAGCTGAAAATGCATTTTCAGCACTAAAAAAACAAACTTTTATAACAGCTAAACCAAACGTTTCCAATGTAAATTTCCACCTTTATATAGTGTAAAAAGACATCCTGAAGCCTGGGCAGTCATTAATTTGATTGTCCAGTATTTCCCTTATGAGATAATGCCTCACATAGCAAATGTGTACAGCGCGAGCTGAAAATGCATTTACAGCACTAAAAAAACAAACTTTTATAACAGCTAAACTAAACGTTTCCAATGTAAATTTCCACCTTTATATAGTGTAAAAAGACATCCTGAAGCCTGGGCAGTCATTAATTTGATTGTCCAATATTTCCCTTATGAGATAATGCCTCTCATAGCAAATGTGTACAGCGCGAGCTGAAAATGCATTTACAGCACTAAAAAACCAAACTTTTATAACAGCTAAACCAAACGTTTCCAATGTAAATTTCCACCTTTATATAGTGTAGAAAGGCATCCTGAAGCCTGGAAAGTCATTAATTTTATTGTCCAGTATTTCATTCATGAGATATTGCAACACTTAGAAAAAGTGTACAGCGCCAGCAGACAATGAATTTTCAGCACTAAAAAAACGAAACTTCATTAACAGCTAAACCAAACGTTTCCAATGTAAATTTCCACATTTATAGAGTGTAAAAAGGCATCCTGAAGCCTGGGAAGTCATTAATTTGATTGTCCAGTATTTCCCTTATGAGATAATGCCTCACATAGCAAATGTGTACAGTGCGAGCTGAAAATGCATTTTCAGCACTAAAAAAACAAACTTTTATAACAGCTAAACTAAACGTTTCCAATGTAAATTTCCACCTTTATATAGTGTAAAAAGACATCCTGAAGCCTGGGCAGTCATTAATTTGATTGTCCAATATTTCCCTTATGAGATAATGCCTCTCATAGCAAATGTGTACAGCGCGAGCTGAAAATGCATTTACAGCACTAAAAAAACAAACTTTTATAACAGCTAAACTAAACGTTTCCAATGTAAATTTCCACCTTTATATAGTGTAAAAAGACATCCTGAAGCCTGGGCAGTCATTAATTTGATTGTCCAATATTTCCCTTATGAGATAATGCCTCTCATAGCAAATGTGTACAGCGCGAGCTGAAAATGCATTTACAGCACTAAAAACCCAAACTTTTATAACAGCTAAACCAAACGTTTCCAATGTAAATTTCCACCTTTATATAGTGTAGAAAGGCATCCTGAAGCCTGGAAAGTCATTAATTTGATTGTCCAGTATTTCCTTCATGAGATATTGCAACACTTAGAAAAGGTGTACAGCGCCAGCAGACAATGAATTTTCAGCACTAAAAAAACGAAACTTCATTAACAGCTAAACCAAACGTTTCCAATGTAAATTTCCACATTTATAGAGTGTAAAAATGCATCCTGAAGCCTGGGAAGTCATTAATTTGATTGTCCAGTATTTCCCTTATGAGATAATGCCTCACATAGCAAATGTGTACAGTGCAAGCTGAAAATGCATTTTCAGCACTAAAAAACCAAACTTTTATAACAGCTAAACCAAACGTTTCCAATGTAAATTTCCACCTTTATATAGTGTAAAAAGACATCCTGAAGCCTGGGCAGTCATTAATTTGATTGTCCAATATTTCCCTTATGAGATAATGCCTCTCATAGCAAATGTGTACAGCGCGAGCTGAAAATGCATTTACAGCACTAAAAAACCAAACTTTTATAACAGCTAAACCAAACGTTTCCAATGTAAATTTCCACCTTTATATAGTATAGAAAGGCATCCTGAAGCCTGGAAAGTCATTAATTTGATTGTCCAGTATTTCCTTCATGAGATATTGCAACACTTAGAAAAAGTGTACAGCGCCAGTAGACAATGAATTTTCAGCACTAAAAAAACGAAACTTCATTAACAGCTAAACTAAACGTTTCCAATGTAAATTTCCACCTTTATATAGTGTAAAAAGACATCCTGAAGCCTGGGCAGTCATTAATTTGATTGTCCAATATTTCCCTTATGAGATAATGCCTCTCATAGCAAATGTGTACAGCGCGAGCTGAAAATGCATTTACAGCACTAAAAAACCAAACTTTTATAACAGCTAAACCAAACGTTTCCAATGTAAATTTCCACCTTTATATAGTGTAGAAAGGCATCCTGGAGCCTGGAAAGTCATTAATTTGATTGTCCAGTATTTCCTTCATGAGATATTGCAACACTTAGAAAAAGTGTACAGCGCCAGCAGACAATGAATTTTCAGCACTAAAAAAACCAAACTTTTATAACAGCTAAACCAAACGTTTCCAATGTAAATTTCCACCTTTATATAGTGTAAAAAGACATCCTGAAGCCTGGGCAGTCATTAATTTGATTGTCCAGTATTTCCCTTATGAGATAATGCCTCACATAGCAAATGTGTACAGCGCGAGCTGAAAATGCATTTACAGCACTAAAAAAACAAACTTTTATAACAGCTAAACCAAACGTTTCCAATGTAAATTTCCACCTTTATATAGTGTAGAAAGGCATCCTGAAGCCTGGAAAGTCATTAATTTGATTGTCCAGTATTTCCTACATGAGATATTGCAAAACTTAGAAAAAGTGTACAGCGCCAGCAGACAATGAATTTTCAGCACTAAAAAAACGAAACTTCATTAACAGCTAAACCAAACGATTCCAATGTAAATTTCCACATTTATAGAGTGTAAAAAGGCATCCTGAAGCCTGGGAAGTCATTAATTTGATTGTCCAGTATTTCCCTTATGAGATAATGCCTCACATAGCAAATGTGTACAGCGCGAGCTGAAAATGCATTTACAGCACTAAAAAAACAAACTTTTATAACAGCTAAACCAAACGTTTCCAATGTAAATTTCCACCTTTATATAGTGTAGAAAGGCATCCTGAAGCCTGGAAAGTGATTAATTTGATTGTCCAGTATTTCCTTCATGAGATATTGCAACACTTAGAAAAAGTGTACAGCGCCAGCAGACAATGAATTTTCAGCACTAAAAAACCGAAACTTCATTAACAGCTAAACTAAACGTTTCCAATGTAAATTTCCACCTTTATATAGTGTAAAAAGACATCCTGAAGCCTGGGCAGTCATTAATTTGATTGTCCAATATTTCCCTTATGAGATAATGCCTCTCATAGCAAATGTGTACAGCGCGAGCTGAAAATGCATTTACAGCACTAAAAAACCAAACTTTTATAACAGCTAAACCAAACGTTTCCAATGTAAATTTCCACCTTTATATAGTGTAGAAAGGCATCCTGAAGCCTGGAAAGTCATTAATTTGATTGTCCAGTATTTCCTTCATGAGATATTGCAACACTTAGAAAAAGTGTACAGCGCCAGCAGACAATGAATTTCCAGCACTAAAAAAACGAAACTTCATTAACAGCTAAACTAAACGTTTCCAATGTAAATTTCCACCTTTATATAGTGTAAAAAGACATCCTGAAGCCTGGGCAGTCATTAATTTGATTGTCCAATATTTCCCTTATGAGATAATGCCTCTCATAGCAAATGTGTACAGCGCGAGCTGAAAATGCATTTACAGCACTAAAAAAACAAACTTTTATAACAGCTAAACCAAACGTTTCCAATGTAAATTTCCACCTTTATATAGTGTAGAAAGGCATCCTGAAGCCTGGAAAGTCATTAATTTGATTGTCCAGTATTTCCTTCATGAGATATTGCAACACTTAGAAAAAGTGTACAGCGCCAGCAGACAATGAATTTCCAGCACTAAAAAAACGAAACTTCATTAACAGCTAAACTAAACGTTTCCAATGTAAATTTCCACCTTTATATAGTGTAAAAAGACATCCTGAAGCCTGGGCAGTCATTAATTTGATTGTCCAATATTTCCCTTATGAGATAATGCCTCTCATAGCAAATGTGTACAGCGCGAGCTGAAAATGCATTTACAGCACTAAAAAACCAAACTTTTATAACAGCTAAACTAAACGTTTCCAATGTAAATTTCCACCTTTATATAGTGTAGAAAGGCATCCTGAAGCCTGGAAAGTCATTAATTTGATTGTCCAGTATTTCCTTCATGAGATATTGCAACACTTAGAAAAAGTGTACAGCGCCAGCAGACAATGAATTTTCAGCACTAAAAAAACGAAACTTCATTAACAGCTAAACCAAACGTTTCCAATGTAAATTTCCACATTTATAGAGTGTAAAAAGGCATCCTGAAGCCTGGGAAGTCATTAATTTGATTGTCCAGTATTTCCCTTATGAGATAATGCCTCACATAGCAAATGTGTACAGTGCGAGCTGAAAATGCATTTTCAGCACTAAAAAACCAAACTTTTATAACAGCTAAACCAAACGTTTCCAATGTAAATTTCCACCTTTATATAGTGTAAAAAGACATCCTGAAGCCTGGGCAGTCATTAATTTGATTGTCCAGTATTTCCCTTATGAGATAATGCCTCACATAGCAAATGTGTACAGCGCGAGCTGAAAATGCATTTACAGCACTAAAAAAACAAACTTTTATAACAGCTAAACTAAACGTTTCCAATGTAAATTTCCACCTTTATATAGTGTAAAAAGACATCCTGAAGCCTGGGCAGTCATTAATTTGATTGTCCAATATTTCCCTTATGAGATAATGCCTCTCATAGCAAATGTGTACAGCGCGAGCTGAAAATGCATTTACAGCACTAAAAAAACAAACTTTTATAACAGCTAAACTAAACGTTTCCAATGTAAATTTCCACCTTTATATAGTGTAAAAAGACATCCTGAAGCCTGGGCAGTCATTAATTTGATTGTCCAATATTTCCCTTATGAGATAATGCCTCTCATAGCAAATGTGTACAGCGCGAGCTGAAAATGCATTTACAGCACTAAAAAACCAAACTTTTATAACAGCTAAACTAAACGTTTCCAATGTAAATTTCCACCTTTATATAGTGTAGAAAGGCATCCTGAAGCCTGGAAAGTCATTAATTTGATTGTCCAGTATTTCCTTCATGAGATATTGCAACACTTAGAAAAAGTGTACAGCGCCAGCAGACAATGAATTTTCAGCACTAAAAAAACGAAACTTCATTAACAGCTAAACCAAACGTTTCCAATGTAAATTTCCACATTTATAGAGTGTAAAAAGGCATCCTGAAGCCTGGGAAGTCATTAATTTGATTGTCCAGTATTTCCCTTATGAGATAATGCCTCGCATAGCAAATGTGTACAGTGCGAGCTGAAAATGCATTTTCAGCACTAAAAAACCAAACTTTTATAACAGCTAAACCAAACGTTTCCAATGTAAATTTCCACCTTTATATAGTGTAAAAAGACATCCTGAAGCCTGGGCAGTCATTAATTTGATTGTCCAGTATTTCCCTTATGAGATAATGCCTCACATAGCAAATGTGTACAGCGCGAGCTGAAAATGCATTTACAGCACTAAAAAAACAAACTTTTATAACAGCTAAACTAAACGTTTCCAATGTAAATTTCCACCTTTATATAGTGTAAAAAGACATCCTGAAGCCTGGGCAGTCATTAATTTGATTGTCCAATATTTCCCTTATGAGATAATGCCTCACATAGCAAATGTGTACAGCGCGAGCTGAAAATGCATTTACAGCACTAAAAAAACAAACTTTTATAACAGCTAAACCAAACGTTTCCAATGTAAATTTCCACCTTTATATAGTGTAGAAAGGCATCCTGAAGCCTGGAAAGTCATTAATTTGATTGTCCAGTATTTCCTACATGAGATATTGCAAAACTTAGAAAAAGTGTACAGCGCCAGCAGACAATGAATTTTCAGCACTAAAAAAACGAAACTTCATTAACAGCTAAACCAAACGATTCCAATGTAAATTTCCACATTTATAGAGTGTAAAAAGGCATCCTGAAGCCTGGGAAGTCATTAATTTGATTATCCAGTATTTCCCTTATGAGATAATGCCTCACATAGCAAATGTGTACAGCGCGAGCTGAAAATGCATTTACAGCACTAAAAAAACAAACTTTTATAACAGCTAAACCAAACGTTTCCAATGTAAATTTCCACCTTTATATAGTGTAGAAAGGCATCCTGAAGCCTGGAAAGTGATTAATTTGATTGTCCAGTATTTCCTTCATGAGATATTGCAACACTTAGAAAAAGTGTACAGCGCCAGCAGACAATGAATTTTCAGCACTAAAAAACCGAAACTTCATTAACAGCTAAACTAAACGTTTCCAATGTAAATTTCCACCTTTATATAGTGTAAAAAGACATCCTGAAGCCTGGGCAGTCATTAATTTGATTGTCCAATATTTCCCTTATGAGATAATGCCTCTCATAGCAAATGTGTACAGCGCGAGCTGAAAATGCATTTACAGCACTAAAAAACCAAACTTTTATAACAGCTAAACCAAACGTTTCCAATGTAAATTTCCACCTTTATATAGTGTAGAAAGGCATCCTGAAGCCTGGAAAGTCATTAATTTGATTGTCCAGTATTTCCTTCATGAGATATTGCAACACTTAGAAAAAGTGTACAGCGCCAGCAGACAATGAATTTCCAGCACTAAAAAAACGAAACTTCATTAACAGCTAAACTAAACGTTTCCAATGTAAATTTCCACCTTTATATAGTGTAAAAAGACATCCTGAAGCCTGGGCAGTCATTAATTTGATTGTCCAATATTTCCCTTATGAGATAATGCCTCTCATAGCAAATGTGTACAGCGCGAGCTGAAAATGCATTTACAGCACTAAAAAAACAAACTTTTATAACAGCTAAACTAAACGTTTCCAATGTAAATTTCCACCTTTATATAGTGTAAAAAGACATCCTGAAGCCTGGGCAGTCATTAATTTGATTGTCCAATATTTCCCTTATGAGATAATGCCTCTCATAGCAAATGTGTACAGCGCGAGCTGAAAATGCATTTACAGCACTAAAAAACCAAACTTTTATAACAGCTAAACTAAACGTTTCCAATGTAAATTTCCACCTTTATATAGTGTAGAAAGGCATCCTGAAGCCTGGAAAGTCATTAATTTGATTGTCCAGTATTTCCTTCATGAGATATTGCAACACTTAGAAAAAGTGTACAGCGCCAGCAGACAATGAATTTTCAGCACTAAAAAAACGAAACTTCATTAACAGCTAAACCAAACGTTTCCAATGTAAATTTCCACATTTATAGAGTGTAAAAAGGCATCCTGAAGCCTGGGAAGTCATTAATTTGATTGTCCAGTATTTCCCTTATGAGATAATGCCTCGCATAGCAAATGTGTACAGTGCGAGCTGAAAATGCATTTTCAGCACTAAAAAACCAAACTTTTATAACAGCTAAACCAAACGTTTCCAATGTAAATTTCCACCTTTATATAGTGTAAAAAGACATCCTGAAGCCTGGGCAGTCATTAATTTGATTGTCCAGTATTTCCCTTATGAGATAATGCCTCACATAGCAAATGTGTACAGCGCGAGCTGAAAATGCATTTACAGCACTAAAAAAACAAACTTTTATAACAGCTAAACTAAACGTTTCCAATGTAAATTTCCACCTTTATATAGTGTAAAAAGACATCCTGAAGCCTGGGCAGTCATTAATTTGATTGTCCAATATTTCCCTTATGAGATAATGCCTCACATAGCAAATGTGTACAGCGCGAGCTGAAAATGCATTTACAGCACTAAAAAAACAAACTTTTATAACAGCTAAACCAAACGTTTCCAATGTAAATTTCCACCTTTATATAGTGTAGAAAGGCATCCTGAAGCCTGGAAAGTCATTAATTTGATTGTCCAGTATTTCCTACATGAGATATTGCAAAACTTAGAAAAAGTGTACAGCGCCAGCAGACAATGAATTTTCAGCACTAAAAAAACGAAACTTCATTAACAGCTAAACCAAACGATTCCAATGTAAATTTCCACATTTATAGAGTGTAAAAAGGCATCCTGAAGCCTGGGAAGTCATTAATTTGATTATCCAGTATTTCCCTTATGAGATAATGCCTCACATAGCAAATGTGTACAGCGCGAGCTGAAAATGCATTTACAGCACTAAAAAAACAAACTTTTATAACAGCTAAACCAAACGTTTCCAATGTAAATTTCCACCTTTATATAGTGTAGAAAGGCATCCTGAAGCCTGGAAAGTGATTAATTTGATTGTCCAGTATTTCCTTCATGAGATATTGCAACACTTAGAAAAAGTGTACAGCGCCAGCAGACAATGAATTTTCAGCACTAAAAAACCGAAACTTCATTAACAGCTAAACTAAACGTTTCCAATGTAAATTTCCACCTTTATATAGTGTAAAAAGACATCCTGAAGCCTGGGCAGTCATTAATTTGATTGTCCAATATTTCCCTTATGAGATAATGCCTCTCATAGCAAATGTGTACAGCGCGAGCTGAAAATGCATTTACAGCACTAAAAAACCAAACTTTTATAACAGCTAAACCAAACGTTTCCAATGTAAATTTCCACCTTTATATAGTGTAGAAAGGCATCCTGAAGCCTGGAAAGTCATTAATTTGATTGTCCAGTATTTCCTTCATGAGATATTGCAACACTTAGAAAAAGTGTACAGCGCCAGCAGACAATGAATTTCCAGCACTAAAAAAACGAAACTTCATTAACAGCTAAACTAAACGTTTCCAATGTAAATTTCCACCTTTATATAGTGTAAAAAGACATCCTGAAGCCTGGGCAGTCATTAATTTGATTGTCCAATATTTCCCTTATGAGATAATGCCTCTCATAGCAAATGTGTACAGCGCGAGCTGAAAATGCATTTACAGCACTAAAAAACCAAACTTTTATAACAGCTAAACCAAACGTTTCCAATGTAAATTTCCACCTTTATATAGTGTAGAAAGGCATCCTGAAGCCTGGAAAGTCATTAATTTGATTGTCCAGTATTTCCTTCATGAGATATTGCAACACTTAGAAAAAGTGTACAGCGCCAGCAGACAATGAATTTCCAGCACTAAAAAAACGAAACTTCATTAACAGCTAAACTAAACGTTTCCAATGTAAATTTCCACCTTTATATAGTGTAAAAAGACATCCTGAAGCCTGGGCAGTCATTAATTTGATTGTCCAATATTTCCCTTATGAGATAATGCCTCTCATAGCAAATGTGTACAGCGCGAGCTGAAAATGCATTTACAGCACTAAAAAACCAAACTTTTATAACAGCTAAACTAAACGTTTCCAATGTAAATTTCCACCTTTATATAGTGTAGAAAGGCATCCTGAAGCCTGGAAAGTCATTAATTTGATTGTCCAGTATTTCCTTCATGAGATATTGCAACACTTAGAAAAAGTGTACAGCGCCAGCAGACAATGAATTTTCAGCACTAAAAAAACGAAACTTCATTAACAGCTAAACCAAACGTTTCCAATGTAAATTTCCACATTTATAGAGTGTAAAAAGGCATCCTGAAGCCTGGGAAGTCATTAATTTGATTGTCCAGTATTTCCCTTATGAGATAATGCCTCACATAGCAAATGTGTACAGTGCGAGCTGAAAATGCATTTTCAGCACTAAAAAACCAAACTTTTATAACAGCTAAACCAAACGTTTCCAATGTAAATTTCCACCTTTATATAGTGTAAAAAGACATCCTGAAGCCTGGGCAGTCATTAATTTGATTGTCCAGTATTTCCCTTATGAGATAATGCCTCACATAGCAAATGTGTACAGCGCGAGCTGAAAATGCATTTACAGCACTAAAAAAACAAACTTTTATAACAGCTAAACTAAACGTTTCCAATGTAAATTTCCACCTTTATATAGTGTAAAAAGACATCCTGAAGCCTGGGCAGTCATTAATTTGATTGTCCAATATTTCCCTTATGAGATAATGCCTCTCATAGCAAATGTGTACAGCGCGAGCTGAAAATGCATTTACAGCACTAAAAAAACAAACTTTTTATAACAGCTAAACTAAACGTTTCCAATGTAAATTTCCACCTTTATATAGTGTAAAAAGACATCCTGAAGCCTGGGCAGTCATTAATTTGATTGTCCAATATTTCCCTTATGAGATAATGCCTCTCATAGCAAATGTGTACAGCGCGAGCTGAAAATGCATTTACAGCACTAAAAAACCAAACTTTTATAACAGCTAAACCAAACGTTTCCAATGTAAATTTCCACCTTTATATAGTGTAGAAAGGCATCCTGAAGCCTGGAAAGTCATTAATTTTATTGTCCAGTATTTCATTCATGAGATATTGCAACACTTAGAAAAAGTGTACAGCGCCAGCAGACAATGAATTTTCAGCACTAAAAAAACGAAACTTCATTAACAGCTAAACCAAACGTTTCCAATGTAAATTTCCACATTTATAGAGTGTAAAAAGGCATCCTGAAGCCTGGGAAGTCATTAATTTGATTGTCCAGTATTTCCCTTATGAGATAATGCCTCACATAGCAAATGTGTACAGTGCGAGCTGAAAATGCATTTTCAGCACTAAAAAAACAAACTTTTATAACAGCTAAACTAAACGTTTCCAATGTAAATTTCCACCTTTATATAGTGTAAAAAGACATCCTGAAGCCTGGGCAGTCATTAATTTGATTGTCCAATATTTCCCTTATGAGATAATGCCTCTCATAGCAAATGTGTACAGCGCGAGCTGAAAATGCATTTACAGCACTAAAAAAACAAACTTTTATAACAGCTAAACTAAACGTTTCCAATGTAAATTTCCACCTTTATATAGTGTAAAAAGACATCCTGAAGCCTGGGCAGTCATTAATTTGATTGTCCAGTATTTCCCTTATGAGATAATGCCTCACATAGCAAATGTGTACAGCGCGAGCTGAAAATGCATTTACAGCACTAAAAAAACAAACTTTTATAACAGCTAAACTAAACGTTTCCAATGTAAATTTCCACCTTTATATAGTGTAAAAAGACATCCTGAAGCCTGGGCAGTCATTAATTTGATTGTCCAATATTTCCCTTATGAGATAATGCCTCTCATAGCAAATGTGTACAGCGCGAGCTGAAAATGCATTTACAGCACTAAAAAAACAAACTTTTTATAACAGCTAAACTAAACGTTTCCAATGTAAATTTCCACCTTTATATAGTGTAAAAAGACATCCTGAAGCCTGGGCAGTCATTAATTTGATTGTCCAATATTTCCCTTATGAGATAATGCCTCTCATAGCAAATGTGTACAGCGCGAGCTGAAAATGCATTTACAGCACTAAAAAACCAAACTTTTATAACAGCTAAACCAAACGTTTCCAATGTAAATTTCCACCTTTATATAGTGTAGAAAGGCATCCTGAAGCCTGGAAAGTCATTAATTTTATTGTCCAGTATTTCATTCATGAGATATTGCAACACTTAGAAAAAGTGTACAGCGCCAGCAGACAATGAATTTTCAGCACTAAAAAAACGAAACTTCATTAACAGCTAAACCAAACGTTTCCAATGTAAATTTCCACATTTATAGAGTGTAAAAAGGCATCCTGAAGCCTGGGAAGTCATTAATTTGATTGTCCAGTATTTCCCTTATGAGATAATGCCTCACATAGCAAATGTGTACAGTGCGAGCTGAAAATGCATTTTCAGCACTAAAAAAACAAACTTTTATAACAGCTAAACTAAACGTTTCCAATGTAAATTTCCACCTTTATATAGTGTAAAAAGACATCCTGAAGCCTGGGCAGTCATTAATTTGATTGTCCAATATTTCCCTTATGAGATAATGCCTCTCATAGCAAATGTGTACAGCGCGAGCTGAAAATGCATTTACAGCACTAAAAAAACAAACTTTTATAACAGCTAAACTAAACGTTTCCAATGTAAATTTCCACCTTTATATAGTGTAAAAAGACATCCTGAAGCCTGGGCAGTCATTAATTTGATTGTCCAATATTTCCCTTATGAGATAATGCCTCTCATAGCAAATGTGTACAGCGCGAGCTGAAAATGCATTTACAGCACTAAAAACCCAAACTTTTATAACAGCTAAACCAAACGTTTCCAATGTAAATTTCCACCTTTATATAGTGTAGAAAGGCATCCTGAAGCCTGGAAAGTCATTAATTTGATTGTCCAGTATTTCCTTCATGAGATATTGCAACACTTAGAAAAGGTGTACAGCGCCAGCAGACAATGAATTTTCAGCACTAAAAAAACGAAACTTCATTAACAGCTAAACCAAACGTTTCCAATGTAAATTTCCACATTTATAGAGTGTAAAAATGCATCCTGAAGCCTGGGAAGTCATTAATTTGATTGTCCAGTATTTCCCTTATGAGATAATGCCTCACATAGCAAATGTGTACAGTGCAAGCTGAAAATGCATTTTCAGCACTAAAAAACCAAACTTTTATAACAGCTAAACCAAACGTTTCCAATGTAAATTTCCACCTTTATATAGTGTAAAAAGACATCCTGAAGCCTGGGCAGTCATTAATTTGATTGTCCAATATTTCCCTTATGAGATAATGCCTCTCATAGCAAATGTGTACAGCGCGAGCTGAAAATGCATTTACAGCACTAAAAAACCAAACTTTTATAACAGCTAAACCAAACGTTTCCAATGTAAATTTCCACCTTTATATAGTGTAGAAAGGCATCCTGAAGCCTGGAAAGTCATTAATTTGATTGTCCAGTATTTCCTTCATGAGATATTGCAACACTTAGAAAAAGTGTACAGCGCCAGTAGACAATGAATTTTCAGCACTAAAAAAACGAAACTTCATTAACAGCTAAACTAAACGTTTCCAATGTAAATTTCCACCTTTATATAGTGTAAAAAGACATCCTGAAGCCTGGGCAGTCATTAATTTGATTGTCCAATATTTCCCTTATGAGATAATGCCTCTCATAGCAAATGTGTACAGCGCGAGCTGAAAATGCATTTACAGCACTAAAAAACCAAACTTTTATAACAGCTAAACCAAACGTTTCCAATGTAAATTTCCACCTTTATATAGTGTAGAATGGCATCCTGGAGCCTGGAAAGTCATTAATTTGATTGTCCAGTATTTCCTTCATGAGATATTGCAACACTTAGAAAAAGTGTACAGCGCCAGCAGACAATGAATTTTCAGCACTAAAAAAACCAAACTTTTATAACAGCTAAACCAAACGTTTCCAATGTAAATTTCCACCTTTATATAGTGTAAAAAGACATCCTGAAGCCTGGGCAGTCATTAATTTGATTGTCCAGTATTTCCCTTATGAGATAATGCCTCACATAGCAAATGTGTACAGCGCGAGCTGAAAATGCATTTACAGCACTAAAAAAACAAACTTTTATAACAGCTAAACCAAACGTTTCCAATGTAAATTTCCACCTTTATATAGTGTAGAAAGGCATCCTGAAGCCTGGAAAGTCATTAATTTGATTGTCCAGTATTTCCTACATGAGATATTGCAAAACTTAGAAAAAGTGTACAGCGCCAGCAGACAATGAATTTTCAGCACTAAAAAAACGAAACTTCATTAACAGCTAAACCAAACGATTCCAATGTAAATTTCCACATTTATAGAGTGTAAAAAGGCATCCTGAAGCCTGGGAAGTCATTAATTTGATTGTCCAGTATTTCCCTTATGAGATAATGCCTCACATAGCAAATGTGTACAGCGCGAGCTGAAAATGCATTTACAGCACTAAAAAAACAAACTTTTATAACAGCTAAACCAAACGTTTCCAATGTAAATTTCCACCTTTATATAGTGTAGAAAGGCATCCTGAAGCCTGGAAAGTGATTAATTTGATTGTCCAGTATTTCCTTCATGAGATATTGCAACACTTAGAAAAAGTGTACAGCGCCAGCAGACAATGAATTTTCAGCACTAAAAAACCGAAACTTCATTAACAGCTAAACTAAACGTTTCCAATGTAAATTTCCACCTTTATATAGTGTAAAAAGACATCCTGAAGCCTGGGCAGTCATTAATTTGATTGTCCAATATTTCCCTTATGAGATAATGCCTCTCATAGCAAATGTGTACAGCGCGAGCTGAAAATGCATTTACAGCACTAAAAAACCAAACTTTTATAACAGCTAAACCAAACGTTTCCAATGTAAATTTCCACCTTTATATAGTGTAGAAAGGCATCCTGAAGCCTGGAAAGTCATTAATTTGATTGTCCAGTATTTCCTTCATGAGATATTGCAACACTTAGAAAAAGTGTACAGCGCCAGCAGACAATGAATTTCCAGCACTAAAAAAACGAAACTTCATTAACAGCTAAACTAAACGTTTCCAATGTAAATTTCCACCTTTATATAGTGTAAAAAGACATCCTGAAGCCTGGGCAGTCATTAATTTGATTGTCCAATATTTCCCTTATGAGATAATGCCTCTCATAGCAAATGTGTACAGCGCGAGCTGAAAATGCATTTACAGCACTAAAAAACCAAACTTTTATAACAGCTAAACCAAACGTTTCCAATGTAAATTTCCACCTTTATATAGTGTAGAAAGGCATCCTGAAGCCTGGAAAGTCATTAATTTGATTGTCCAGTATTTCCTTCATGAGATATTGCAACACTTAGAAAAAGTGTACAGCGCCAGCAGACAATGAATTTCCAGCACTAAAAAAACGAAACTTCATTAACAGCTAAACTAAACGTTTCCAATGTAAATTTCCACCTTTATATAGTGTAAAAAGACATCCTGAAGCCTGGGCAGTCATTAATTTGATTGTCCAATATTTCCCTTATGAGATAATGCCTCTCATAGCAAATGTGTACAGCGCGAGCTGAAAATGCATTTACAGCACTAAAAAACCAAACTTTTATAACAGCTAAACTAAACGTTTCCAATGTAAATTTCCACCTTTATATAGTGTAGAAAGGCATCCTGAAGCCTGGAAAGTCATTAATTTGATTGTCCAGTATTTCCTTCATGAGATATTGCAACACTTAGAAAAAGTGTACAGCGCCAGCAGACAATGAATTTTCAGCACTAAAAAAACGAAACTTCATTAACAGCTAAACCAAACGTTTCCAATGTAAATTTCCACATTTATAGAGTGTAAAAAGGCATCCTGAAGCCTGGGAAGTCATTAATTTGATTGTCCAGTATTTCCCTTATGAGATAATGCCTCGCATAGCAAATGTGTACAGTGCGAGCTGAAAATGCATTTTCAGCACTAAAAAACCAAACTTTTATAACAGCTAAACCAAACGTTTCCAATGTAAATTTCCACCTTTATATAGTGTAAAAAGACATCCTGAAGCCTGGGCAGTCATTAATTTGATTGTCCAGTATTTCCCTTATGAGATAATGCCTCACATAGCAAATGTGTACAGCGCGAGCTGAAAATGCATTTACAGCACTAAAAAAACAAACTTTTATAACAGCTAAACTAAACGTTTCCAATGTAAATTTCCACCTTTATATAGTGTAAAAAGACATCCTGAAGCCTGGGCAGTCATTAATTTGATTGTCCAATATTTCCCTTATGAGATAATGCCTCACATAGCAAATGTGTACAGCGCGAGCTGAAAATGCATTTACAGCACTAAAAAAACAAACTTTTATAACAGCTAAACCAAACGTTTCCAATGTAAATTTCCACCTTTATATAGTGTAGAAAGGCATCCTGAAGCCTGGAAAGTCATTAATTTGATTGTCCAGTATTTCCTACATGAGATATTGCAAAACTTAGAAAAAGTGTACAGCGCCAGCAGACAATGAATTTTCAGCACTAAAAAAACGAAACTTCATTAACAGCTAAACCAAACGATTCCAATGTAAATTTCCACATTTATAGAGTGTAAAAAGGCATCCTGAAGCCTGGGAAGTCATTAATTTGATTATCCAGTATTTCCCTTATGAGATAATGCCTCACATAGCAAATGTGTACAGCGCGAGCTGAAAATGCATTTACAGCACTAAAAAAACAAACTTTTATAACAGCTAAACCAAACGTTTCCAATGTAAATTTCCACCTTTATATAGTGTAGAAAGGCATCCTGAAGCCTGGAAAGTGATTAATTTGATTGTCCAGTATTTCCTTCATGAGATATTGCAACACTTAGAAAAAGTGTACAGCGCCAGCAGACAATGAATTTTCAGCACTAAAAAACCGAAACTTCATTAACAGCTAAACTAAACGTTTCCAATGTAAATTTCCACCTTTATATAGTGTAAAAAGACATCCTGAAGCCTGGGCAGTCATTAATTTGATTGTCCAATATTTCCCTTATGAGATAATGCCTCTCATAGCAAATGTGTACAGCGCGAGCTGAAAATGCATTTACAGCACTAAAAAACCAAACTTTTATAACAGCTAAACCAAACGTTTCCAATGTAAATTTCCACCTTTATATAGTGTAGAAAGGCATCCTGAAGCCTGGAAAGTCATTAATTTGATTGTCCAGTATTTCCTTCATGAGATATTGCAACACTTAGAAAAAGTGTACAGCGCCAGCAGACAATGAATTTCCAGCACTAAAAAAACGAAACTTCATTAACAGCTAAACTAAACGTTTCCAATGTAAATTTCCACCTTTATATAGTGTAAAAAGACATCCTGAAGCCTGGGCAGTCATTAATTTGATTGTCCAATATTTCCCTTATGAGATAATGCCTCTCATAGCAAATGTGTACAGCGCGAGCTGAAAATGCATTTACAGCACTAAAAAACCAAACTTTTATAACAGCTAAACCAAACGTTTCCAATGTAAATTTCCACCTTTATATAGTGTAGAAAGGCATCCTGAAGCCTGGAAAGTCATTAATTTGATTGTCCAGTATTTCCTTCATGAGATATTGCAACACTTAGAAAAAGTGTACAGCGCCAGCAGACAATGAATTTCCAGCACTAAAAAAACGAAACTTCATTAACAGCTAAACTAAACGTTTCCAATGTAAATTTCCACCTTTATATAGTGTAAAAAGACATCCTGAAGCCTGGGCAGTCATTAATTTGATTGTCCAATATTTCCCTTATGAGATAATGCCTCTCATAGCAAATGTGTACAGCGCGAGCTGAAAATGCATTTACAGCACTAAAAAACCAAACTTTTATAACAGCTAAACTAAACGTTTCCAATGTAAATTTCCACCTTTATATAGTGTAGAAAGGCATCCTGAAGCCTGGAAAGTCATTAATTTGATTGTCCAGTATTTCCTTCATGAGATATTGCAACACTTAGAAAAAGTGTACAGCGCCAGCAGACAATGAATTTTCAGCACTAAAAAAACGAAACTTCATTAACAGCTAAACCAAACGTTTCCAATGTAAATTTCCACATTTATAGAGTGTAAAAAGGCATCCTGAAGCCTGGGAAGTCATTAATTTGATTGTCCAGTATTTCCCTTATGAGATAATGCCTCACATAGCAAATGTGTACAGTGCGAGCTGAAAATGCATTTTCAGCACTAAAAAACCAAACTTTTATAACAGCTAAACCAAACGTTTCCAATGTAAATTTCCACCTTTATATAGTGTAAAAAGACATCCTGAAGCCTGGGCAGTCATTAATTTGATTGTCCAGTATTTCCCTTATGAGATAATGCCTCACATAGCAAATGTGTACAGCGCGAGCTGAAAATGCATTTACAGCACTAAAAAAACAAACTTTTATAACAGCTAAACTAAACGTTTCCAATGTAAATTTCCACCTTTATATAGTGTAAAAAGACATCCTGAAGCCTGGGCAGTCATTAATTTGATTGTCCAATATTTCCCTTATGAGATAATGCCTCTCATAGCAAATGTGTACAGCGCGAGCTGAAAATGCATTTACAGCACTAAAAAAACAAACTTTTATAACAGCTAAACTAAACGTTTCCAATGTAAATTTCCACCTTTATATAGTGTAAAAAGACATCCTGAAGCCTGGGCAGTCATTAATTTGATTGTCCAATATTTCCCTTATGAGATAATGCCTCTCATAGCAAATGTGTACAGCGCGAGCTGAAAATGCATTTACAGCACTAAAAAACCAAACTTTTATAACAGCTAAACCAAACGTTTCCAATGTAAATTTCCACCTTTATATAGTGTAGAAAGGCATCCTGAAGCCTGGAAAGTCATTAATTTTATTGTCCAGTATTTCATTCATGAGATATTGCAACACTTAGAAAAAGTGTACAGCGCCAGCAGACAATGAATTTTCAGCACTAAAAAAACGAAACTTCATTAACAGCTAAACCAAACGTTTCCAATGTAAATTTCCACATTTATAGAGTGTAAAAAGGCATCCTGAAGCCTGGGAAGTCATTAATTTGATTGTCCAGTATTTCCCTTATGAGATAATGCCTCACATAGCAAATGTGTACAGTGCGAGCTGAAAATGCATTTTCAGCACTAAAAAAACAAACTTTTATAACAGCTAAACTAAACGTTTCCAATGTAAATTTCCACCTTTATATAGTGTAAAAAGACATCCTGAAGCCTGGGCAGTCATTAATTTGATTGTCCAATATTTCCCTTATGAGATAATGCCTCTCATAGCAAATGTGTACAGCGCGAGCTGAAAATGCATTTACAGCACTAAAAAAACAAACTTTTATAACAGCTAAACTAAACGTTTCCAATGTAAATTTCCACCTTTATATAGTGTAAAAAGACATCCTGAAGCCTGGGCAGTCATTAATTTGATTGTCCAATATTTCCCTTATGAGATAATGCCTCTCATAGCAAATGTGTACAGCGCGAGCTGAAAATGCATTTACAGCACTAAAAACCCAAACTTTTATAACAGCTAAACCAAACGTTTCCAATGTAAATTTCCACCTTTATATAGTGTAGAAAGGCATCCTGAAGCCTGGAAAGTCATTAATTTGATTGTCCAGTATTTCCTTCATGAGATATTGCAACACTTAGAAAAGGTGTACAGCGCCAGCAGACAATGAATTTTCAGCACTAAAAAAACCAAACTTCATTAACAGCTAAACCAAACGTTTCCAATGTAAATTTCCACATTTATAGAGTGTAAAAATGCATCCTGAAGCCTGGGAAGTCATTAATTTGATTGTCCAGTATTTCCCTTATGAGATAATGCCTCACATAGCAAATGTGTACAGTGCAAGCTGAAAATGCATTTTCAGCACTAAAAAACCAAACTTTTATAACAGCTAAACCAAACGTTTCCAATGTAAATTTCCACCTTTATATAGTGTAAAAAGACATCCTGAAGCCTGGGCAGTCATTAATTTGATTGTCCAATATTTCCCTTATGAGATAATGCCTCTCATAGCAAATGTGTACAGCGCGAGCTGAAAATGCATTTACAGCACTAAAAAACCAAACTTTTATAACAGCTAAACCAAACGTTTCCAATGTAAATTTCCACCTTTATATAGTGTAGAAAGGCATCCTGAAGCCTGGAAAGTCATTAATTTGATTGTCCAGTATTTCCTTCATGAGATATTGCAACACTTAGAAAAAGTGTACAGCGCCAGTAGACAATGAATTTTCAGCACTAAAAAAACGAAACTTCATTAACAGCTAAACTAAACGTTTCCAATGTAAATTTCCACCTTTATATAGTGTAAAAAGACATCCTGAAGCCTGGGCAGTCATTAATTTGATTGTCCAATATTTCCCTTATGAGATAATGCCTCTCATAGCAAATGTGTACAGCGCGAGCTGAAAATGCATTTACAGCACTAAAAAACCAAACTTTTATAACAGCTAAACCAAACGTTTCCAATGTAAATTTCCACCTTTATATAGTGTAGAAAGGCATCCTGGAGCCTGGAAAGTCATTAATTTGATTGTCCAGTATTTCCTTCATGAGATATTGCAACACTTAGAAAAAGTGTACAGCGCCAGCAGACAATGAATTTTCAGCACTAAAAAAACCAAACTTTTATAACAGCTAAACCAAACGTTTCCAATGTAAATTTCCACCTTTATATAGTGTAAAAAGACATCCTGAAGCCTGGGCAGTCATTAATTTGATTGTCCAGTATTTCCCTTATGAGATAATGCCTCACATAGCAAATGTGTACAGCGCGAGCTGAAAATGCATTTACAGCACTAAAAAAACAAACTTTTATAACAGCTAAACCAAACGTTTCCAATGTAAATTTCCACCTTTATATAGTGTAGAAAGGCATCCTGAAGCCTGGAAAGTCATTAATTTGATTGTCCAGTATTTCCTACATGAGATATTGCAAAACTTAGAAAAAGTGTACAGCGCCAGCAGACAATAAATTTTCAGCACTAAAAAAACGAAACTTCATTAACAGCTAAACCAAACGATTCCAATGTAAATTTCCACATTTATAGAGTGTAAAAAGGCATCCTGAAGCCTGGGAAGTCATTAATTTGATTGTCCAGTATTTCCCTTATGAGATAATGCCTCACATAGCAAATGTGTACAGCGCGAGCTGAAAATGCATTTACAGCACTAAAAAAACAAACTTTTATAACAGCTAAACCAAACGTTTCCAATGTAAATTTCCACCTTTATATAGTGTAGAAAGGCATCCTGAAGCCTGGAAAGTGATTAATTTGATTGTCCAGTATTTCCTTCATGAGATATTGCAACACTTAGAAAAAGTGTACAGCGCCAGCAGACAATGAATTTTCAGCACTAAAAAACCGAAACTTCATTAACAGCTAAACTAAACGTTTCCAATGTAAATTTCCACCTTTATATAGTGTAAAAAGACATCCTGAAGCCTGGGCAGTCATTAATTTGATTGTCCAATATTTCCCTTATGAGATAATGCCTCTCATAGCAAATGTGTACAGCGCGAGCTGAAAATGCATTTACAGCACTAAAAAACCAAACTTTTATAACAGCTAAACCAAACGTTTCCAATGTAAATTTCCACCTTTATATAGTGTAGAAAGGCATCCTGAAGCCTGGAAAGTCATTAATTTGATTGTCCAGTATTTCCTTCATGAGATATTGCAACACTTAGAAAAAGTGTACAGCGCCAGCAGACAATGAATTTCCAGCACTAAAAAAACGAAACTTCATTAACAGCTAAACTAAACGTTTCCAATGTAAATTTCCACCTTTATATAGTGTAAAAAGACATCCTGAAGCCTGGGCAGTCATTAATTTGATTGTCCAATATTTCCCTTATGAGATAATGCCTCTCATAGCAAATGTGTACAGCGCGAGCTGAAAATGCATTTACAGCACTAAAAAACCAAACTTTTATAACAGCTAAACCAAACGTTTCCAATGTAAATTTCCACCTTTATATAGTGTAGAAAGGCATCCTGAAGCCTGGAAAGTCATTAATTTGATTGTCCAGTATTTCCTTCATGAGATATTGCAACACTTAGAAAAAGTGTACAGCGCCAGCAGACAATGAATTTCCAGCACTAAAAAAACGAAACTTCATTAACAGCTAAACTAAACGTTTCCAATGTAAATTTCCACCTTTATATAGTGTAAAAAGACATCCTGAAGCCTGGGCAGTCATTAATTTGATTGTCCAATATTTCCCTTATGAGATAATGCCTCTCATAGCAAATGTGTACAGCGCGAGCTGAAAATGCATTTACAGCACTAAAAAACCAAACTTTTATAACAGCTAAACTAAACGTTTCCAATGTAAATTTCCACCTTTATATAGTGTAGAAAGGCATCCTGAAGCCTGGAAAGTCATTAATTTGATTGTCCAGTATTTCCTTCATGAGATATTGCAACACTTAGAAAAAGTGTACAGCGCCAGCAGACAATGAATTTTCAGCACTAAAAAAACGAAACTTCATTAACAGCTAAACCAAACGTTTCCAATGTAAATTTCCACATTTATAGAGTGTAAAAAGGCATCCTGAAGCCTGGGAAGTCATTAATTTGATTGTCCAGTATTTCCCTTATGAGATAATGCCTCACATAGCAAATGTGTACAGTGCGAGCTGAAAATGCATTTTCAGCACTAAAAAACCAAACTTTTATAACAGCTAAACCAAACGTTTCCAATGTAAATTTCCACCTTTATATAGTGTAAAAAGACATCCTGAAGCCTGGGCAGTCATTAATTTGATTGTCCAGTATTTCCCTTATGAGATAATGCCTCACATAGCAAATGTGTACAGCGCGAGCTGAAAATGCATTTACAGCACTAAAAAACCAAACTTTTATAACAGCTAAACCAAACGTTTCCAATGTAAATTTCCACCTTTATATAGTGTAGAAAGGCATCCTGAAGCCTGGAAAGTCATTAATTTGATTGTCCAGTATTTCCTTCATGAGATATTGCAACACTTAGAAAAAGTGTACAGCGCCAGCAGACAATGAATTTTCAGCACTAAAAAAACGAAACTTCATTAACAGCTAAACCAAACGTTTCCAATGTAAATTTCCACATTTATAGAGTGTAAAAAGGCATCCTGAAGCCTGGGAAGTCATTAATTTGATTGTCCAGTATTTCCCTTATGAGATAATGCCTCACATAGCAAATGTGTACAGTGCGAGCTGAAAATGCATTTTCAGCACTAAAAAAACAAACTTTTATAACAGCTAAACCAAACGTTTCCAATGTAAATTTCCACCTTTATATAGTGTAAAAAGACATCCTGAAGCCTGGGCAGTCATTAATTTGATTGTCCAGTATTTCCCTTATGAGATAATGCCTCACATAGCAAATGTGTACAGCGCGAGCTGAAAATGCATTTACAGCACTAAAAAAACAAACTTTTATAACAGCTAAACTAAACGTTTCCAATGTAAATTTCCACCTTTATATAGTGTAAAAAGACATCCTGAAGCCTGGGCAGTCATTAATTTGATTGTCCAATATTTCCCTTATGAGATAATGCCTCTCATAGCAAATGTGTACAGCGCGAGCTGAAAATGCATTTACAGCACTAAAAAACCAAACTTTTATAACAGCTAAACCAAACGTTTCCAATGTAAATTTCCACCTTTATATAGTGTAGAAAGGCATCCTGAAGCCTGGAAAGTCATTAATTTTATTGTCCAGTATTTCATTCATGAGATATTGCAACACTTAGAAAAAGTGTACAGCGCCAGCAGACAATGAATTTTCAGCACTAAAAAAACGAAACTTCATTAACAGCTAAACCAAACGTTTCCAATGTAAATTTCCACATTTATAGAGTGTAAAAAGGCATCCTGAAGCCTGGGAAGTCATTAATTTGATTGTCCAGTATTTCCCTTATGAGATAATGCCTCACATAGCAAATGTGTACAGTGCGAGCTGAAAATGCATTTTCAGCACTAAAAAAACAAACTTTTATAACAGCTAAACTAAACGTTTCCAATGTAAATTTCCACCTTTATATAGTGTAAAAAGACATCCTGAAGCCTGGGCAGTCATTAATTTGATTGTCCAATATTTCCCTTATGAGATAATGCCTCTCATAGCAAATGTGTACAGCGCGAGCTGAAAATGCATTTACAGCACTAAAAACCCAAACTTTTATAACAGCTAGACCAAACGTTTCCAATGTAAATTTCCACCTTTATATAGTGTAGAAAGGCATCCTGAAGCCTGGAAAGTCATTAATTTGATTGTCCAGTATTTCCTTCATGAGATATTGCAACACTTAGAAAAGGTGTACAGCGCCAGCAGACAATGAATTTTCAGCACTAAAAAAACGAAACTTCATTAACAGCTAAACCAAACGTTTCCAATGTAAATTTCCACATTTATAGAGTGTAAAAATGCATCCTGAAGCCTGGGAAGTCATTAATTTGATTGTCCAGTATTTCCCTTATGAGATAATGCCTCACATAGCAAATGTGTACAGTGCAAGCTGAAAATGCATTTTCAGCACTAAAAAACCAAACTTTTATAACAGCTAAACCAAACGTTTCCAATGTAAATTTCCACCTTTATATAGTGTAAAAAGACATCCTGAAGCCTGGGCAGTCATTAATTTGATTGTCCAATATTTCCCTTATGAGATAATGCCTCTCATAGCAAATGTGTACAGCGCGAGCTGAAAATGCATTTACAGCACTAAAAAACCAAACTTTTATAACAGCTAAACCAAACGTTTCCAATGTAAATTTCCACCTTTATATAGTATAGAAAGGCATCCTGAAGCCTGGAAAGTCATTAATTTGATTGTCCAGTATTTCCTTCATGAGATATTGCAACACTTAGAAAAAGTGTACAGCGCCAGTAGACAATGAATTTTCAGCACTAAAAAAACGAAACTTCATTAACAGCTAAACTAAACGTTTCCAATGTAAATTTCCACCTTTATATAGTGTAAAAAGACATCCTGAAGCCTGGGCAGTCATTAATTTGATTGTCCAATATTTCCCTTATGAGATAATGCCTCTCATTGCAAATGTGTACAGCGCGAGCTGAAAATGCATTTACAGCACTAAAAAACCAAACTTTTATAACAGCTAAACCAAACGTTTCCAATGTAAATTTCCACCTTTATATAGTGTAGAAAGGCATCCTGAAGCCTGGAAAGTCATTAATTTGATTGTCCAGTATTTCCTACATGAGATAAAGCAAAACTTAGAAAAAGTGTACAGCGCCAGCAGACAATGAATTTTCAGCACTAAAAAAACGAAACTTCATTAACAGCTAAACCAAACGTTTCCAATGTAAATTTCCACATTTATAGAGTGTAAAAATGCATCCTGAAGCCTGGGAAGTCATTAATTTGATTGTCCAGTATTTCCCTTATGAGATAATGCCTCACATAGCAAATGTGTACAGTGCAAGCTGAAAATGCATTTTCAGCACTAAAAAACCAAACTTTTATAACAGCTAAACCAAACGTTTCCAATGTAAATTTCCACCTTTATATAGTGTAAAAAGACATCCTGAAGCCTGGGCAGTCATTAATTTGATTGTCCAATATTTCCCTTATGAGATAATGCCTCTCATAGCAAATGTGTACAGCGCGAGCTGAAAATGCATTTACAGCACTAAAAAACCAAACTTTTATAACAGCTAAACCAAACGTTTCCAATGTAAATTTCCACCTTTATATAGTGTAGAAAGGCATCCTGGAGCCTGGAAAGTCATTAATTTGATTGTCCAGTATTTCCTTCATGAGATATTGCAACACTTAGAAAAAGTGTACAGCGCCAGCAGACAATGAATTTTCAGCACTAAAAAAACCAAACTTTTATAACAGCTAAACCAAACGTTTCCAATGTAAATTTCCACCTTTATATAGTGTAAAAAGACATCCTGAAGCCTGGGCAGTCATTAATTTGATTGTCCAGTATTTCCCTTATGAGATAATGCCTCACATAGCAAATGTGTACAGCGCGAGCTGAAAATGCATTTACAGCACTAAAAAAACAAACTTTTATAACAGCTAAACCAAACGTTTCCAATGTAAATTTCCACCTTTATATAGTGTAGAAAGGCATCCTGAAGCCTGGAAAGTCATTAATTTGATTGTCCAGTATTTCCTACATGAGATAAAGCAAAACTTAGAAAAAGTGTACAGCGCCAGCAGACAATGAATTTTCAGCACTAAAAAAACGAAACTTCATTAACAGCTAAACCAAACGTTTCCAATGTAAATTTCCACATTTATAGAGTGTAAAAAGGCATCCTGAAGCCTGGGAAGTCATTAATTTGATTGTCCAGTATTTCCCTTATGAGATAATGCCTCACATAGCAAATGTGTACAGTGCGAGCTGAAAATGCATTTTCAGCACTAAAAAACCAAACTTATATAACACCTAAACCAAACGTTTCCAATGTAAATTTCCACCTTTATATAGTGTAAAAAGACATCCTGAAGCCTGGGCAGTCATTAATTTGATTGTCCAATATTTCCCTTATGAGATAATGCCTCTCATAGCAAATGTGTACAGCGCGAGCTGAAAATGCATTTACAGCACTAAAAAACCAAACTTTTATAACAGCTAAACCAAACGTTTCCAATGTAAATTTCCACCTTTATATAGTGTAGAAAGGCATCCTGAAGCCTGGAAAGTCATTAATTTGATTGTCCAGTATTTCCTTCATGAGATATTGCAACACTTAGAAAAGGTGTACAGCGCCAACAGACAATGAATTTTCAGCACTAAAAAAACGAAACTTCATTAACAGCTAAACCAAACGTTTCCAATGTAAATTTCCACATTTATAGAGTGTAAAAATGCATCCTGAAGCCTGGGAAGTCATTAATTTGATTGTCCAGTATTTCCCTTATGAGATAATGCCTCACATAGCAAATGTGTACAGTGCAAGCTGAAAATGCATTTTCAGCACTAAAAAACCAAACTTTTATAACAGCTAAACCAAACGTTTCCAATGTAAATTTCCACCTTTATATAGTGTAAAAAGACATCCTGAAGCCTGGGCAGTCATTAATTTGATTGTCCAATATTTCCCTTATGAGATAATGCCTCTCATAGCAAATGTGTACAGCGCGAGCTGAAAATGCATTTACAGCACTAAAAAACCAAACTTTTATAACAGCTAAACCAAACGTTTCCAATGTAAATTTCCACCTTTATATAGTGTAGAAAGGCATCCTGAAGCCTGGAAAGTCATTAATTTGATTGTCCAGTATTTCCTTCATGAGATATTGCAACACTTAGAAAAAGTGTACAGCGCCAGCAGACAATGAATTTTCAGCACTAAAAAAACGGAACTTCATTAACAGCTAAACCAAACGTTTCCAATGTAAATTTCCACATTTATAGAGTGTAAAAAGGCATCCTGAAGCCTGGGAAGTCATTCATTTGATTGTCCAGTATTTCCCTTATGAGATAATGCCTCACATAGCAAATGTGTACAGTGCGAGCTGAAAATGCATTTTCAGCACTAAAAAAACAAACTTTTATAACAGCTAAACCAAACGTTTCCAATGTAAATTTCCACCTTTATATAGTGTAAAAAGACATCCTGAAGCCTGGGCAGTCATTAATTTGATTGTCCAGTATTTCCCTTATGAGATAATGCCTCACATAGCAAATGTGTACAGCGCGAGCTGAAAATGCATTTACAGCACTAAAAAAACAAACTTTTATAACAGCTAAACTAAACGTTTCCAATGTAAATTTCCACCTTTATATAGTGTAAAAAGACATCCTGAAGCCTGGGCAGTCATTAATTTGATTGTCCAATATTTCCCTTATGAGATAATGCCTCTCATAGCAAATGTGTACAGCGCGAGCTGAAAATGCATTTACAGCACTAAAAAACCAAACTTTTATAACAGCTAAACCAAACGTTTCCAATGTAAATTTCCACCTTTATATAGTGTAGAAAGGCATCCTGAAGCCTGGAAAGTCATTAATTTTATTGTCCAGTATTTCATTCATGAGATATTGCAACACTTAGAAAAAGTGTACAGCGCCAGCAGACAATGAATTTTCAGCACTAAAAAAACGAAACTTCATTAACAGCTAAACCAAACGTTTCCAATGTAAATTTCCACATTTATAGAGTGTAAAAAGGCATCCTGAAGCCTGGGAAGTCATTAATTTGATTGTCCAGTATTTCCCTTATGAGATAATGCCTCACATAGCAAATGTGTACAGTGCGAGCTGAAAATGCATTTTCAGCACTAAAAAAACAAACTTTTATAACAGCTAAACTAAACGTTTCCAATGTAAATTTCCACCTTTATATAGTGTAAAAAGACATCCTGAAGCCTGGGCAGTCATTAATTTGATTGTCCAATATTTCCCTTATGAGATAATGCCTCTCATAGCAAATGTGTACAGCGCGAGCTGAAAATGCATTTACAGCACTAAAAAAACAAACTTTTATAACAGCTAAACTAAACGTTTCCAATGTAAATTTCCACCTTTATATAGTGTAAAAAGACATCCTGAAGCCTGGGCAGTCATTAATTTGATTGTCCAATATTTCCCTTATGAGATAATGCCTCTCATAGCAAATGTGTACAGCGCGAGCTGAAAATGCATTTACAGCACTAAAAACCCAAACTTTTATAACAGCTAAACCAAACGTTTCCAATGTAAATTTCCACCTTTATATAGTGTAGAAAGGCATCCTGAAGCCTGGAAAGTCATTAATTTGATTGTCCAGTATTTCCTTCATGAGATATTGCAACACTTAGAAAAGGTGTACAGCGCCAGCAGACAATGAATTTTCAGCACTAAAAAAACGAAACTTCATTAACAGCTAAACCAAACGTTTCCAATGTAAATTTCCACATTTATAGAGTGTAAAAATGCATCCTGAAGCCTGGGAAGTCATTAATTTGATTGTCCAGTATTTCCCTTATGAGATAATGCCTCACATAGCAAATGTGTACAGTGCAAGCTGAAAATGCATTTTCAGCACTAAAAAACCAAACTTTTATAACAGCTAAACCAAACGTTTCCAATGTAAATTTCCACCTTTATATAGTGTAAAAAGACATCCTGAAGCCTGGGCAGTCATTAATTTGATTGTCCAATATTTCCCTTATGAGATAATGCCTCTCATAGCAAATGTGTACAGCGCGAGCTGAAAATGCATTTACAGCACTAAAAAACCAAACTTTTATAACAGCTAAACCAAACGTTTCCAATGTAAATTTCCACCTTTATATAGTATAGAAAGGCATCCTGAAGCCTGGAAAGTCATTAATTTGATTGTCCAGTATTTCCTTCATGAGATATTGCAACACTTAGAAAAAGTGTACAGCGCCAGTAGACAATGAATTTTCAGCACTAAAAAAACGAAACTTCATTAACAGCTAAACTAAACGTTTCCAATGTAAATTTCCACCTTTATATAGTGTAAAAAGACATCCTGAAGCCTGGGCAGTCATTAATTTGATTGTCCAATATTTCCCTTATGAGATAATGCCTCTCATAGCAAATGTGTACAGCGCGAGCTGAAAATGCATTTACAGCACTAAAAAACCAAACTTTTATAACAGCTAAACCAAACGTTTCCAATGTAAATTTCCACCTTTATATAGTGTAGAAAGGCATCCTGGAGCCTGGAAAGTCATTAATTTGATTGTCCAGTATTTCCTTCATGAGATATTGCAACACTTAGAAAAAGTGTACAGCGCCAGCAGACAATGAATTTTCAGCACTAAAAAAACCAAACTTTTATAACAGCTAAACCAAACGTTTCCAATGTAAATTTCCACCTTTATATAGTGTAAAAAGACATCCTGAAGCCTGGGCAGTCATTAATTTGATTGTCCAGTATTTCCCTTATGAGATAATGCCTCACATAGCAAATGTGTACAGCGCGAGCTGAAAATGCATTTACAGCACTAAAAAAACAAACTTTTATAACAGCTAAACCAAACGTTTCCAATGTAAATTTCCACCTTTATATAGTGTAGAAAGGCATCCTGAAGCCTGGAAAGTCATTAATTTGATTGTCCAGTATTTCCTACATGAGATATTGCAAAACTTAGAAAAAGTGTACAGCGCCAGCAGACAATGAATTTTCAGCACTAAAAAAACGAAACTTCATTAACAGCTAAACCAAACGATTCCAATGTAAATTTCCACATTTATAGAGTGTAAAAAGGCATCCTGAAGCCTGGGAAGTCATTAATTTGATTGTCCAGTATTTCCCTTATGAGATAATGCCTCACATAGCAAATGTGTACAGCGCGAGCTGAAAATGCATTTACAGCACTAAAAAAACAAACTTTTATAACAGCTAAACCAAACGTTTCCAATGTAAATTTCCACCTTTATATAGTGTAGAAAGGCATCCTGAAGCCTGGAAAGTGATTAATTTGATTGTCCAGTATTTCCTTCATGAGATATTGCAACACTTAGAAAAAGTGTACAGCGCCAGCAGACAATGAATTTTCAGCACTAAAAAACCGAAACTTCATTAACAGCTAAACTAAACGTTTCCAATGTAAATTTCCACCTTTATATAGTGTAAAAAGACATCCTGAAGCCTGGGCAGTCATTAATTTGATTGTCCAATATTTCCCTTATGAGATAATGCCTCTCATAGCAAATGTGTACAGCGCGAGCTGAAAATGCATTTACAGCACTAAAAAACCAAACTTTTATAACAGCTAAACCAAACGTTTCCAATGTAAATTTCCACCTTTATATAGTGTAGAAAGGCATCCTGAAGCCTGGAAAGTCATTAATTTGATTGTCCAGTATTTCCTTCATGAGATATTGCAACACTTAGAAAAAGTGTACAGCGCCAGCAGACAATGAATTTCCAGCACTAAAAAAACGAAACTTCATTAACAGCTAAACTAAACGTTTCCAATGTAAATTTCCACCTTTATATAGTGTAAAAAGACATCCTGAAGCCTGGGCAGTCATTAATTTGATTGTCCAATATTTCCCTTATGAGATAATGCCTCTCATAGCAAATGTGTACAGCGCGAGCTGAAAATGCATTTACAGCACTAAAAAACCAAACTTTTATAACAGCTAAACTAAACGTTTCCAATGTAAATTTCCACCTTTATATAGTGTAGAAAGGCATCCTGAAGCCTGGAAAGTCATTAATTTGATTGTCCAGTATTTCCTTCATGAGATATTGCAACACTTAGAAAAAGTGTACAGCGCCAGCAGACAATGAATTTTCAGCACTAAAAAAACGAAACTTCATTAACAGCTAAACCAAACGTTTCCAATGTAAATTTCCACATTTATAGAGTGTAAAAAGGCATCCTGAAGCCTGGGAAGTCATTAATTTGATTGTCCAGTATTTCCCTTATGAGATAATGCCTCACATAGCAAATGTGTACAGTGCGAGCTGAAAATGCATTTTCAGCACTAAAAAACCAAACTTTTATAACAGCTAAACCAAACGTTTCCAATGTAAATTTCCACCTTTATATAGTGTAAAAAGACATCCTGAAGCCTGGGCAGTCATTAATTTGATTGTCCAGTATTTCCCTTATGAGATAATGCCTCACATAGCAAATGTGTACAGCGCGAGCTGAAAATGCATTTACAGCACTAAAAAAACAAACTTTTATAACAGCTAAACTAAACGTTTCCAATGTAAATTTCCACCTTTATATAGTGTAAAAAGACATCCTGAAGCCTGGGCAGTCATTAATTTGATTGTCCAATATTTCCCTTATGAGATAATGCCTCTCATAGCAAATGTGTACAGCGCGAGCTGAAAATGCATTTACAGCACTAAAAAAACAAACTTTTATAACAGCTAAACTAAACGTTTCCAATGTAAATTTCCACCTTTATATAGTGTAAAAAGACATCCTGAAGCCTGGGCAGTCATTAATTTGATTGTCCAATATTTCCCTTATGAGATAATGCCTCTCATAGCAAATGTGTACAGCGCGAGCTGAAAATGCATTTACAGCACTAAAAAACCAAACTTTTATAACAGCTAAACCAAACGTTTCCAATGTAAATTTCCACCTTTATATAGTGTAGAAAGGCATCCTGAAGCCTGGAAAGTCATTAATTTGATTGTCCAGTATTTCCTTCATGAGATATTGCAACACTTAGAAAAAGTGTACAGCGCCAGCAGACAATGAATTTTCAGCACTAAAAAAACGAAACTTCATTAACAGCTAAACCAAACGTTTCCAATGTAAATTTCCACATTTATAGAGTGTAAAAAGGCATCCTGAAGCCTGGGAAGTCATTAATTTGATTGTCCAGTATTTCCCTTATGAGATAATGCCTCACATAGCAAATGTGTACAGTGCGAGCTGAAAATGCATTTTCAGCACTAAAAAAACAAACTTTTATAACAGCTAAACCAAACGTTTCCAATGTAAATTTCCACCTTTATATAGTGTAAAAAGACATCCTGAAGCCTGGGCAGTCATTAATTTGATTGTCCAGTATTTCCCTTATGAGATAATGCCTCACATAGCAAATGTGTACAGCGCGAGCTGAAAATGCATTTACAGCACTAAAAAAACAAACTTTTATAACAGCTAAACTAAACGTTTCCAATGTAAATTTCCACCTTTATATAGTGTAAAAAGACATCCTGAAGCCTGGGCAGTCATTAATTTGATTGTCCAATATTTCCCTTATGAGATAATGCCTCTCATAGCAAATGTGTACAGCGCGAGCTGAAAATGCATTTACAGCACTAAAAACCCAAACTTTTATAACAGCTAAACCAAACGTTTCCAATGTAAATTTCCACCTTTATATAGTGTAGAAAGGCATCCTGAAGCCTGGAAAGTCATTAATTTGATTGTCCAGTATTTCCTTCATGAGATATTGCAACACTTAGAAAAGGTGTACAGCGCCAGCAGACAATGAATTTTCAGCACTAAAAAAACGAAACTTCATTAACAGCTAAACCAAACGTTTCCAATGTAAATTTCCACATTTATAGAGTGTAAAAATGCATCCTGAAGCCTGGGAAGTCATTAATTTGATTGTCCAGTATTTCCCTTATGAGATAATGCCTCACATAGCAAATGTGTACAGTGCAAGCTGAAAATGCATTTTCAGCACTAAAAAACCAAACTTTTATAACAGCTAAACCAAACGTTTCCAATGTAAATTTCCACCTTTATATAGTGTAAAAAGACATCCTGAAGCCTGGGCAGTCATTAATTTGATTGTCCAATATTTCCCTTATGAGATAATGCCTCTCATAGCAAATGTGTACAGCGCGAGCTGAAAATGCATTTACAGCACTAAAAAACCAAACTTTTATAACAGCTAAACCAAACGTTTCCAATGTAAATTTCCACCTTTATATAGTGTAGAAAGGCATCCTGGAGCCTGGAAAGTCATTAATTTGATTGTCCAGTATTTCCTTCATGAGATATTGCAACACTTAGAAAAAGTGTACAGCGCCAGCAGACAATGAATTTTCAGCACTAAAAAAACCAAACTTTTATAACAGCTAAACCAAACGTTTCCAATGTAAATTTCCACCTTTATATAGTGTAAAAAGACATCCTGAAGCCTGGGCAGTCATTAATTTGATTGTCCAGTATTTCCCTTATGAGATAATGCCTCACATAGCAAATGTGTACAGCGCGAGCTGAAAATGCATTTACAGCACTAAAAAAACAAACTTTTATAACAGCTAAACCAAACGTTTCCAATGTAAATTTCCACCTTTATATAGTGTAGAAAGGCATCCTGAAGCCTGGAAAGTCATTAATTTGATTGTCCAGTATTTCCTACATGAGATATTGCAAAACTTAGAAAAAGTGTACAGCGCCAGCAGACAATGAATTTTCAGCACTAAAAAAACGAAACTTCATTAACAGCTAAACCAAACGATTCCAATGTAAATTTCCACATTTATAGAGTGTAAAAAGGCATCCTGAAGCCTGGGAAGTCATTAATTTGATTGTCCAGTATTTCCCTTATGAGATAATGCCTCACATAGCAAATGTGTACAGCGCGAGCTGAAAATGCATTTACAGCACTAAAAAAACAAACTTTTATAACAGCTAAACCAAACGTTTCCAATGTAAATTTCCACCTTTATATAGTGTAGAAAGGCATCCTGAAGCCTGGAAAGTGATTAATTTGATTGTCCAGTATTTCCTTCATGAGATATTGCAACACTTAGAAAAAGTGTACAGCGCCAGCAGACAATGAATTTTCAGCACTAAAAAACCGAAACTTCATTAACAGCTAAACTAAACGTTTCCAATGTAAATTTCCACCTTTATATAGTGTAAAAAGACATCCTGAAGCCTGGGCAGTCATTAATTTGATTGTCCAATATTTCCCTTATGAGATAATGCCTCTCATAGCAAATGTGTACAGCGCGAGCTGAAAATGCATTTACAGCACTAAAAAACCAAACTTTTATAACAGCTAAACCAAACGTTTCCAATGTAAATTTCCACCTTTATATAGTGTAGAAAGGCATCCTGAAGCCTGGAAAGTCATTAATTTGATTGTCCAGTATTTCCTTCATGAGATATTGCAACACTTAGAAAAAGTGTACAGCGCCAGCAGACAATGAATTTCCAGCACTAAAAAAACGAAACTTCATTAACAGCTAAACTAAACGTTTCCAATGTAAATTTCCACCTTTATATAGTGTAAAAAGACATCCTGAAGCCTGGGCAGTCATTAATTTGATTGTCCAATATTTCCCTTATGAGATAATGCCTCTCATAGCAAATGTGTACAGCGCGAGCTGAAAATGCATTTACAGCACTAAAAAACCAAACTTTTATAACAGCTAAACTAAACGTTTCCAATGTAAATTTCCACCTTTATATAGTGTAGAAAGGCATCCTGAAGCCTGGAAAGTCATTAATTTGATTGTCCAGTATTTCCTTCATGAGATATTGCAACACTTAGAAAAAGTGTACAGCGCCAGCAGACAATGAATTTTCAGCACTAAAAAAACGAAACTTCATTAACAGCTAAACCAAACGTTTCCAATGTAAATTTCCACATTTATAGAGTGTAAAAAGGCATCCTGAAGCCTGGGAAGTCATTAATTTGATTGTCCAGTATTTCCCTTATGAGATAATGCCTCACATAGCAAATGTGTACAGTGCGAGCTGAAAATGCATTTTCAGCACTAAAAAACCAAACTTTTATAACAGCTAAACCAAACGTTTCCAATGTAAATTTCCACCTTTATATAGTGTAAAAAGACATCCTGAAGCCTGGGCAGTCATTAATTTGATTGTCCAGTATTTCCCTTATGAGATAATGCCTCACATAGCAAATGTGTACAGCGCGAGCTGAAAATGCATTTACAGCACTAAAAAAACAAACTTTTATAACAGCTAAACTAAACGTTTCCAATGTAAATTTCCACCTTTATATAGTGTAAAAAGACATCCTGAAGCCTGGGCAGTCATTAATTTGATTGTCCAATATTTCCCTTATGAGATAATGCCTCTCATAGCAAATGTGTACAGCGCGAGCTGAAAATGCATTTACAGCACTAAAAAAACAAACTTTTATAACAGCTAAACTAAACGTTTCCAATGTAAATTTCCACCTTTATATAGTGTAAAAAGACATCCTGAAGCCTGGGCAGTCATTAATTTGATTGTCCAATATTTCCCTTATGAGATAATGCCTCTCATAGCAAATGTGTACAGCGCGAGCTGAAAATGCATTTACAGCACTAAAAAACCAAACTTTTATAACAGCTAAACCAAACGTTTCCAATGTAAATTTCCACCTTTATATAGTGTAGAAAGGCATCCTGAAGCCTGGAAAGTCATTAATTTGATTGTCCAGTATTTCCTTCATGAGATATTGCAACACTTAGAAAAAGTGTACAGCGCCAGCAGACAATGAATTTTCAGCACTAAAAAAACGAAACTTCATTAACAGCTAAACCAAACGTTTCCAATGTAAATTTCCACATTTATAGAGTGTAAAAAGGCATCCTGAAGCCTGGGAAGTCATTAATTTGATTGTCCAGTATTTCCCTTATGAGATAATGCCTCACATAGCAAATGTGTACAGTGCGAGCTGAAAATGCATTTTCAGCACTAAAAAAACAAACTTTTATAACAGCTAAACCAAACGTTTCCAATGTAAATTTCCACCTTTATATAGTGTAAAAAGACATCCTGAAGCCTGGGCAGTCATTAATTTGATTGTCCAGTATTTCCCTTATGAGATAATGCCTCACATAGCAAATGTGTACAGCGCGAGCTGAAAATGCATTTACAGCACTAAAAAAACAAACTTTTATAACAGCTAAACTAAACGTTTCCAATGTAAATTTCCACCTTTATATAGTGTAAAAAGACATCCTGAAGCCTGGGCAGTCATTAATTTGATTGTCCAATATTTCCCTTATGAGATAATGCCTCTCATAGCAAATGTGTACAGCGCGAGCTGAAAATGCATTTACAGCACTAAAAACCCAAACTTTTATAACAGCTAAACCAAACGTTTCCAATGTAAATTTCCACCTTTATATAGTGTAGAAAGGCATCCTGAAGCCTGGAAAGTCATTAATTTGATTGTCCAGTATTTCCTTCATGAGATATTGCAACACTTAGAAAAGGTGTACAGCGCCAGCAGACAATGAATTTTCAGCACTAAAAAAACGAAACTTCATTAACAGCTAAACCAAACGTTTCCAATGTAAATTTCCACATTTATAGAGTGTAAAAATGCATCCTGAAGCCTGGGAAGTCATTAATTTGATTGTCCAGTATTTCCCTTATGAGATAATGCCTCACATAGCAAATGTGTACAGTGCAAGCTGAAAATGCATTTTCAGCACTAAAAAACCAAACTTTTATAACAGCTAAACCAAACGTTTCCAATGTAAATTTCCACCTTTATATAGTGTAAAAAGACATCCTGAAGCCTGGGCAGTCATTAATTTGATTGTCCAATATTTCCCTTATGAGATAATGCCTCTCATAGCAAATGTGTACAGCGCGAGCTGAAAATGCATTTACAGCACTAAAAAACCAAACTTTTATAACAGCTAAACCAAACGTTTCCAATGTAAATTTCCACCTTTATATAGTATAGAAAGGCATCCTGAAGCCTGGAAAGTCATTAATTTGATTGTCCAGTATTTCCTTCATGAGATATTGCAACACTTAGAAAAAGTGTACAGCGCCAGTAGACAATGAATTTTCAGCACTAAAAAAACGAAACTTCATTAACAGCTAAACTAAACGTTTCCAATGTAAATTTCCACCTTTATATAGTGTAAAAAGACATCCTGAAGCCTGGGCAGTCATTAATTTGATTGTCCAATATTTCCCTTATGAGATAATGCCTCTCATAGCAAATGTGTACAGCGCGAGCTGAAAATGCATTTACAGCACTAAAAAACCAAACTTTTATAACAGCTAAACCAAACGTTTCCAATGTAAATTTCCACCTTTATATAGTGTAGAAAGGCATCCTGAAGCCTGGAAAGTCATTAATTTGATTGTCCAGTATTTCCTACATGAGATAAAGCAAAACTTAGAAAAAGTGTACAGCGCCAGCAGACAATGAATTTTCAGCACTAAAAAAACGAAACTTCATTAACAGCTAAACCAAACGTTTCCAATGTAAATTTCCACATTTATAGAGTGTAAAAATGCATCCTGAAGCCTGGGAAGTCATTAATTTGATTGTCCAGTATTTCCCTTATGAGATAATGCCTCACATAGCAAATGTGTACAGTGCAAGCTGAAAATGCATTTTCAGCACTAAAAAACCAAACTTTTATAACAGCTAAACCAAACGTTTCCAATGTAAATTTCCACCTTTATATAGTGTAAAAAGACATCCTGAAGCCTGGGCAGTCATTAATTTGATTGTCCAATATTTCCCTTATGAGATAATGCCTCTCATAGCAAATGTGTACAGCGCGAGCTGAAAATGCATTTACAGCACTAAAAAACCAAACTTTTATAACAGCTAAACCAAACGTTTCCAATGTAAATTTCCACCTTTATATAGTGTAGAAAGGCATCCTGGAGCCTGGAAAGTCATTAATTTGATTGTCCAGTATTTCCTTCATGAGATATTGCAACACTTAGAAAAAGTGTACAGCGCCAGCAGACAATGAATTTTCAGCACTAAAAAAACCAAACTTTTATAACAGCTAAACCAAACGTTTCCAATGTAAATTTCCACCTTTATATAGTGTAAAAAGACATCCTGAAGCCTGGGCAGTCATTAATTTGATTGTCCAGTATTTCCCTTATGAGATAATGCCTCACATAGCAAATGTGTACAGCGCGAGCTGAAAATGCATTTACAGCACTAAAAAAACAAACTTTTATAACAGCTAAACCAAACGTTTCCAATGTAAATTTCCACCTTTATATAGTGTAGAAAGGCATCCTGAAGCCTGGAAAGTCATTAATTTGATTGTCCAGTATTTCCTACATGAGATAAAGCAAAACTTAGAAAAAGTGTACAGCGCCAGCAGACAATGAATTTTCAGCACTAAAAAAACGAAACTTCATTAACAGCTAAACCAAACGTTTCCAATGTAAATTTCCACATTTATAGAGTGTAAAAAGGCATCCTGAAGCCTGGGAAGTCATTAATTTGATTGTCCAGTATTTCCCTTATGAGATAATGCCTCACATAGCAAATGTGTACAGTGCGAGCTGAAAATGCATTTTCAGCACTAAAAAACCAAACTTATATAACACCTAAACCAAACGTTTCCAATGTAAATTTCCACCTTTATATAGTGTAAAAAGACATCCTGAAGCCTGGGCAGTCATTAATTTGATTGTCCAATATTTCCCTTATGAGATAATGCCTCTCATAGCAAATGTGTACAGCGCGAGCTGAAAATGCATTTACAGCACTAAAAAACCAAACTTTTATAACAGCTAAACCAAACGTTTCCAATGTAAATTTCCACCTTTATATAGTGTAGAAAGGCATCCTGAAGCCTGGAAAGTCATTAATTTGATTGTCCAGTATTTCCTTCATGAGATATTGCAACACTTAGAAAAGGTGTACAGCGCCAGCAGACAATGAATTTTCAGCACTAAAAAAACGAAACTTCATTAACAGCTAAACCAAACGTTTCCAATGTAAATTTCCACATTTATAGAGTGTAAAAATGCATCCTGAAGCCTGGGAAGTCATTAATTTGATTGTCCAGTATTTCCCTTATGAGATAATGCCTCACATAGCAAATGTGTACAGTGCAAGCTGAAAATGCATTTTCAGCACTAAAAAACCAAACTTTTATAACAGCTAAACCAAACGTTTCCAATGTAAATTTCCACCTTTATATAGTGTAAAAAGACATCCTGAAGCCTGGGCAGTCATTAATTTGATTGTCCAATATTTCCCTTATGAGATAATGCCTCTCATAGCAAATGTGTACAGCGCGAGCTGAAAATGCATTTACAGCACTAAAAAACCAAACTTTTATAACAGCTAAACCAAACGTTTCCAATGTAAATTTCCACCTTTATATAGTGTAGAAAGGCATCCTGAAGCCTGGAAAGTCATTAATTTGATTGTCCAGTATTTCCTTCATGAGATATTGCAACACTTAGAAAAAGTGTACAGCGCCAGCAGACAATGAATTTTCAGCACTAAAAAAACGAAACTTCATTAACAGCTAAACCAAACGTTTCCAATGTAAATTTCCACATTTATAGAGTGTAAAAAGGCATCCTGAAGCCTGGGAAGTCATTAATTTGATTGTCCAGTATTTCCCTTATGAGATAATGCCTCACATAGCAAATGTGTACAGTGCGAGCTGAAAATGCATTTTCAGCACTAAAAAAACAAACTTATATAACACCTAAACCAAACGTGTCCAATGTAAATTTCCACCTTTATATAGTGTAAAAAGACATCCTGAAGCCTGGGCAGTCATTAATTTGATTGTCCAATATTTCCCTTATGAGATAATGCCTCTCATAGCAAATGTGTACAGCGCGAGCTGAAAATGCATTTACAGCACTAAAAAACCAAACTTTTATAACAGCTAAACCAAACGTTTCCAATGTAAATTTCCACCTTTATATAGTGTAGAAAGGCATCCTGAAGCCTGGAAAGTCATTAATTTGATTGTCCAGTATTTCCTTCATGAGATATTGCAACACTTAGAAAAAGTGTACAGCGCCAGCAGACAATGAATTTTCAGCACTAAAAAAACGAAACTTCATTAACAGCTAAACCAAACGTTTCCAATGTAAATTTCCACATTTATAGAGTGTAAAAAGGCATCCTGAAGCCTGGGAAGTCATTAATTTGATTGTCCAGTATTTCCCTTATGAGATAATGCCTCACATAGCAAATGTGTACAGTGCGAGCTGAAAATGCATTTTCAGCACTAAAAAAACAAACTTTTATAACAGCTAAACCAAACGTTTCCAATGTAAATTTCCACCTTTATATAGTGTAAAAAGACATCCTGAAGCCTGGGCAGTCATTAATTTGATTGTCCAGTATTTCCCTTATGAGATAATGCCTCACATAGCAAATGTGTACAGCGCGAGCTGAAAATGCATTTACAGCACTAAAAAAACAAACTTTTATAACAGCTAAACTAAACGTTTCCAATGTAAATTTCCACCTTTATATAGTGTAAAAAGACATCCTGAAGCCTGGGCAGTCATTAATTTGATTGTCCAATATTTCCCTTATGAGATAATGCCTCTCATAGCAAATGTGTACAGCGCGAGCTGAAAATGCATTTACAGCACTAAAAAACCAAACTTTTATAACAGCTAAACCAAACGTTTCCAATGTAAATTTCCACCTTTATATAGTGTAGAAAGGCATCCTGAAGCCTGGAAAGTCATTAATTTTATTGTCCAGTATTTCATTCATGAGATATTGCAACACTTAGAAAAAGTGTACAGCGCCAGCAGACAATGAATTTTCAGCACTAAAAAAACGAAACTTCATTAACAGCTAAACCAAACGTTTCCAATGTAAATTTCCACATTTATAGAGTGTAAAAAGGCATCCTGAAGCCTGGGAAGTCATTAATTTGATTGTCCAGTATTTCCCTTATGAGATAATGCCTCACATAGCAAATGTGTACAGTGCGAGCTGAAAATGCATTTTCAGCACTAAAAAAACAAACTTTTATAACAGCTAAACTAAACGTTTCCAATGTAAATTTCCACCTTTATATAGTGTAAAAAGACATCCTGAAGCCTGGGCAGTCATTAATTTGATTGTCCAATATTTCCCTTATGAGATAATGCCTCTCATAGCAAATGTGTACAGCGCGAGCTGAAAATGCATTTACAGCACTAAAAAAACAAACTTTTATAACAGCTAAACTAAACGTTTCCAATGTAAATTTCCACCTTTATATAGTGTAAAAAGACATCCTGAAGCCTGGGCAGTCATTAATTTGATTGTCCAATATTTCCCTTATGAGATAATGCCTCTCATAGCAAATGTGTACAGCGCGAGCTGAAAATGCATTTACAGCACTAAAAACCCAAACTTTTATAACAGCTAAACCAAACGTTTCCAATGTAAATTTCCACCTTTATATAGTGTAGAAAGGCATCCTGAAGCCTGGAAAGTCATTAATTTGATTGTCCAGTATTTCCTTCATGAGATATTGCAACACTTAGAAAAGGTGTACAGCGCCAGCAGACAATGAATTTTCAGCACTAAAAAAACGAAACTTCATTAACAGCTAAACCAAACGTTTCCAATGTAAATTTCCACATTTATAGAGTGTAAAAATGCATCCTGAAGCCTGGGAAGTCATTAATTTGATTGTCCAGTATTTCCCTTATGAGATAATGCCTCACATAGCAAATGTGTACAGTGCAAGCTGAAAATGCATTTTCAGCACTAAAAAACCAAACTTTTATAACAGCTAAACCAAACGTTTCCAATGTAAATTTCCACCTTTATATAGTGTAAAAAGACATCCTGAAGCCTGGGCAGTCATTAATTTGATTGTCCAATATTTCCCTTATGAGATAATGCCTCTCATAGCAAATGTGTACAGCGCGAGCTGAAAATGCATTTACAGCACTAAAAAACCAAACTTTTATAACAGCTAAACCAAACGTTTCCAATGTAAATTTCCACCTTTATATAGTATAGAAAGGCATCCTGAAGCCTGGAAAGTCATTAATTTGATTGTCCAGTATTTCCTTCATGAGATATTGCAACACTTAGAAAAAGTGTACAGCGCCAGTAGACAATGAATTTTCAGCACTAAAAAAACGAAACTTCATTAACAGCTAAACTAAACGTTTCCAATGTAAATTTCCACCTTTATATAGTGTAAAAAGACATCCTGAAGCCTGGGCAGTCATTAATTTGATTGTCCAATATTTCCCTTATGAGATAATGCCTCTCATAGCAAATGTGTACAGCGCGAGCTGAAAATGCATTTACAGCACTAAAAAACCAAACTTTTATAACAGCTAAACCAAACGTTTCCAATGTAAATTTCCACCTTTATATAGTGTAGAAAGGCATCCTGGAGCCTGGAAAGTCATTAATTTGATTGTCCAGTATTTCCTTCATGAGATATTGCAACACTTAGAAAAAGTGTACAGCGCCAGCAGACAATGAATTTTCAGCACTAAAAAAACCAAACTTTTATAACAGCTAAACCAAACGTTTCCAATGTAAATTTCCACCTTTATATAGTGTAAAAAGACATCCTGAAGCCTGGGCAGTCATTAATTTGATTGTCCAGTATTTCCCTTATGAGATAATGCCTCACATAGCAAATGTGTACAGCGCGAGCTGAAAATGCATTTACAGCACTAAAAAAACAAACTTTTATAACAGCTAAACCAAACGTTTCCAATGTAAATTTCCACCTTTATATAGTGTAGAAAGGCATCCTGAAGCCTGGAAAGTCATTAATTTGATTGTCCAGTATTTCCTACATGAGATATTGCAAAACTTAGAAAAAGTGTACAGCGCCAGCAGACAATGAATTTTCAGCACTAAAAAAACGAAACTTCATTAACAGCTAAACCAAACGATTCCAATGTAAATTTCCACATTTATAGAGTGTAAAAAGGCATCCTGAAGCCTGGGAAGTCATTAATTTGATTGTCCAGTATTTCCCTTATGAGATAATGCCTCACATAGCAAATGTGTACAGCGCGAGCTGAAAATGCATTTACAGCACTAAAAAAACAAACTTTTATAACAGCTAAACCAAACGTTTCCAATGTAAATTTCCACCTTTATATAGTGTAGAAAGGCATCCTGAAGCCTGGAAAGTGATTAATTTGATTGTCCAGTATTTCCTTCATGAGATATTGCAACACTTAGAAAAAGTGTACAGCGCCAGCAGACAATGAATTTTCAGCACTAAAAAACCGAAACTTCATTAACAGCTAAACTAAACGTTTCCAATGTAAATTTCCACCTTTATATAGTGTAAAAAGACATCCTGAAGCCTGGGCAGTCATTAATTTGATTGTCCAATATTTCCCTTATGAGATAATGCCTCTCATAGCAAATGTGTACAGCGCGAGCTGAAAATGCATTTACAGCACTAAAAAACCAAACTTTTATAACAGCTAAACCAAACGTTTCCAATGTAAATTTCCACCTTTATATAGTGTAGAAAGGCATCCTGAAGCCTGGAAAGTCATTAATTTGATTGTCCAGTATTTCCTTCATGAGATATTGCAACACTTAGAAAAAGTGTACAGCGCCAGCAGACAATGAATTTCCAGCACTAAAAAAACGAAACTTCATTAACAGCTAAACTAAACGTTTCCAATGTAAATTTCCACCTTTATATAGTGTAAAAAGACATCCTGAAGCCTGGGCAGTCATTAATTTGATTGTCCAATATTTCCCTTATGAGATAATGCCTCTCATAGCAAATGTGTACAGCGCGAGCTGAAAATGCATTTACAGCACTAAAAAAACAAACTTTTATAACAGCTAAACCAAACGTTTCCAATGTAAATTTCCACCTTTATATAGTGTAGAAAGGCATCCTGAAGCCTGGAAAGTCATTAATTTGATTGTCCAGTATTTCCTTCATGAGATATTGCAACACTTAGAAAAAGTGTACAGCGCCAGCAGACAATGAATTTCCAGCACTAAAAAAACGAAACTTCATTAACAGCTAAACTAAACGTTTCCAATGTAAATTTCCACCTTTATATAGTGTAAAAAGACATCCTGAAGCCTGGGCAGTCATTAATTTGATTGTCCAATATTTCCCTTATGAGATAATGCCTCTCATAGCAAATGTGTACAGCGCGAGCTGAAAATGCATTTACAGCACTAAAAAACCAAACTTTTATAACAGCTAAACTAAACGTTTCCAATGTAAATTTCCACCTTTATATAGTGTAGAAAGGCATCCTGAAGCCTGGAAAGTCATTAATTTGATTGTCCAGTATTTCCTTCATGAGATATTGCAACACTTAGAAAAAGTGTACAGCGCCAGCAGACAATGAATTTTCAGCACTAAAAAAACGAAACTTCATTAACAGCTAAACCAAACGTTTCCAATGTAAATTTCCACATTTATAGAGTGTAAAAAGGCATCCTGAAGCCTGGGAAGTCATTAATTTGATTGTCCAGTATTTCCCTTATGAGATAATGCCTCACATAGCAAATGTGTACAGTGCGAGCTGAAAATGCATTTTCAGCACTAAAAAACCAAACTTTTATAACAGCTAAACCAAACGTTTCCAATGTAAATTTCCACCTTTATATAGTGTAAAAAGACATCCTGAAGCCTGGGCAGTCATTAATTTGATTGTCCAGTATTTCCCTTATGAGATAATGCCTCACATAGCAAATGTGTACAGCGCGAGCTGAAAATGCATTTACAGCACTAAAAAAACAAACTTTTATAACAGCTAAACTAAACGTTTCCAATGTAAATTTCCACCTTTATATAGTGTAAAAAGACATCCTGAAGCCTGGGCAGTCATTAATTTGATTGTCCAATATTTCCCTTATGAGATAATGCCTCTCATAGCAAATGTGTACAGCGCGAGCTGAAAATGCATTTACAGCACTAAAAAAACAAACTTTTATAACAGCTAAACTAAACGTTTCCAATGTAAATTTCCACCTTTATATAGTGTAAAAAGACATCCTGAAGCCTGGGCAGTCATTAATTTGATTGTCCAATATTTCCCTTATGAGATAATGCCTCTCATAGCAAATGTGTACAGCGCGAGCTGAAAATGCATTTACAGCACTAAAAAACCAAACTTTTATAACAGCTAAACTAAACGTTTCCAATGTAAATTTCCACCTTTATATAGTGTAGAAAGGCATCCTGAAGCCTGGAAAGTCATTAATTTGATTGTCCAGTATTTCCTTCATGAGATATTGCAACACTTAGAAAAAGTGTACAGCGCCAGCAGACAATGAATTTTCAGCACTAAAAAAACGAAACTTCATTAACAGCTAAACCAAACGTTTCCAATGTAAATTTCCACATTTATAGAGTGTAAAAAGGCATCCTGAAGCCTGGGAAGTCATTAATTTGATTGTCCAGTATTTCCCTTATGAGATAATGCCTCGCATAGCAAATGTGTACAGTGCGAGCTGAAAATGCATTTTCAGCACTAAAAAACCAAACTTTTATAACAGCTAAACCAAACGTTTCCAATGTAAATTTCCACCTTTATATAGTGTAAAAAGACATCCTGAAGCCTGGGCAGTCATTAATTTGATTGTCCAGTATTTCCCTTATGAGATAATGCCTCACATAGCAAATGTGTACAGCGCGAGCTGAAAATGCATTTACAGCACTAAAAAAACAAACTTTTATAACAGCTAAACTAAACGTTTCCAATGTAAATTTCCACCTTTATATAGTGTAAAAAGACATCCTGAAGCCTGGGCAGTCATTAATTTGATTGTCCAATATTTCCCTTATGAGATAATGCCTCACATAGCAAATGTGTACAGCGCGAGCTGAAAATGCATTTACAGCACTAAAAAAACAAACTTTTATAACAGCTAAACCAAACGTTTCCAATGTAAATTTCCACCTTTATATAGTGTAGAAAGGCATCCTGAAGCCTGGAAAGTCATTAATTTGATTGTCCAGTATTTCCTACATGAGATATTGCAAAACTTAGAAAAAGTGTACAGCGCCAGCAGACAATGAATTTTCAGCACTAAAAAAACGAAACTTCATTAACAGCTAAACCAAACGATTCCAATGTAAATTTCCACATTTATAGAGTGTAAAAAGGCATCCTGAAGCCTGGGAAGTCATTAATTTGATTATCCAGTATTTCCCTTATGAGATAATGCCTCACATAGCAAATGTGTACAGCGCGAGCTGAAAATGCATTTACAGCACTAAAAAAACAAACTTTTATAACAGCTAAACCAAACGTTTCCAATGTAAATTTCCACCTTTATATAGTGTAGAAAGGCATCCTGAAGCCTGGAAAGTGATTAATTTGATTGTCCAGTATTTCCTTCATGAGATATTGCAACACTTAGAAAAAGTGTACAGCGCCAGCAGACAATGAATTTTCAGCACTAAAAAACCGAAACTTCATTAACAGCTAAACTAAACGTTTCCAATGTAAATTTCCACCTTTATATAGTGTAAAAAGACATCCTGAAGCCTGGGCAGTCATTAATTTGATTGTCCAATATTTCCCTTATGAGATAATGCCTCTCATAGCAAATGTGTACAGCGCGAGCTGAAAATGCATTTACAGCACTAAAAAACCAAACTTTTATAACAGCTAAACCAAACGTTTCCAATGTAAATTTCCACCTTTATATAGTGTAGAAAGGCATCCTGAAGCCTGGAAAGTCATTAATTTGATTGTCCAGTATTTCCTTCATGAGATATTGCAACACTTAGAAAAAGTGTACAGCGCCAGCAGACAATGAATTTCCAGCACTAAAAAAACGAAACTTCATTAACAGCTAAACTAAACGTTTCCAATGTAAATTTCCACCTTTATATAGTGTAAAAAGACATCCTGAAGCCTGGGCAGTCATTAATTTGATTGTCCAATATTTCCCTTATGAGATAATGCCTCTCATAGCAAATGTGTACAGCGCGAGCTGAAAATGCATTTACAGCACTAAAAAACCAAACTTTTATAACAGCTAAACCAAACGTTTCCAATGTAAATTTCCACCTTTATATAGTGTAGAAAGGCATCCTGAAGCCTGGAAAGTCATTAATTTGATTGTCCAGTATTTCCTTCATGAGATATTGCAACACTTAGAAAAAGTGTACAGCGCCAGCAGACAATGAATTTCCAGCACTAAAAAAACGAAACTTCATTAACAGCTAAACTAAACGTTTCCAATGTAAATTTCCACCTTTATATAGTGTAAAAAGACATCCTGAAGCCTGGGCAGTCATTAATTTGATTGTCCAATATTTCCCTTATGAGATAATGCCTCTCATAGCAAATGTGTACAGCGCGAGCTGAAAATGCATTTACAGCACTAAAAAACCAAACTTTTATAACAGCTAAACTAAACGTTTCCAATGTAAATTTCCACCTTTATATAGTGTAGAAAGGCATCCTGAAGCCTGGAAAGTCATTAATTTGATTGTCCAGTATTTCCTTCATGAGATATTGCAACACTTAGAAAAAGTGTACAGCGCCAGCAGACAATGAATTTTCAGCACTAAAAAAACGAAACTTCATTAACAGCTAAACCAAACGTTTCCAATGTAAATTTCCACATTTATAGAGTGTAAAAAGGCATCCTGAAGCCTGGGAAGTCATTAATTTGATTGTCCAGTATTTCCCTTATGAGATAATGCCTCACATAGCAAATGTGTACAGTGCGAGCTGAAAATGCATTTTCAGCACTAAAAAACCAAACTTTTATAACAGCTAAACCAAACGTTTCCAATGTAAATTTCCACCTTTATATAGTGTAAAAAGACATCCTGAAGCCTGGGCAGTCATTAATTTGATTGTCCAGTATTTCCCTTATGAGATAATGCCTCACATAGCAAATGTGTACAGCGCGAGCTGAAAATGCATTTACAGCACTAAAAAAACAAACTTTTATAACAGCTAAACTAAACGTTTCCAATGTAAATTTCCACCTTTATATAGTGTAAAAAGACATCCTGAAGCCTGGGCAGTCATTAATTTGATTGTCCAATATTTCCCTTATGAGATAATGCCTCTCATAGCAAATGTGTACAGCACGAGCTGAAAATGCATTTACAGCACTAAAAAAACAAACTTTTTATAACAGCTAAACTAAACGTTTCCAATGTAAATTTCCACCTTTATATAGTGTAAAAAGACATCCTGAAGCCTGGGCAGTCATTAATTTGATTGTCCAATATTTCCCTTATGAGATAATGCCTCTCATAGCAAATGTGTACAGCGCGAGCTGAAAATGCATTTACAGCACTAAAAAACCAAACTTTTATAACAGCTAAACCAAACGTTTCCAATGTAAATTTCCACCTTTATATAGTGTAGAAAGGCATCCTGAAGCCTGGAAAGTCATTAATTTTATTGTCCAGTATTTCATTCATGAGATATTGCAACACTTAGAAAAAGTGTACAGCGCCAGCAGACAATGAATTTTCAGCACTAAAAAAACGAAACTTCATTAACAGCTAAACCAAACGTTTCCAATGTAAATTTCCACATTTATAGAGTGTAAAAAGGCATCCTGAAGCCTGGGAAGTCATTAATTTGATTGTCCAGTATTTCCCTTATGAGATAATGCCTCACATAGCAAATGTGTACAGTGCGAGCTGAAAATGCATTTTCAGCACTAAAAAAACAAACTTTTATAACAGCTAAACTAAACGTTTCCAATGTAAATTTCCACCTTTATATAGTGTAAAAAGACATCCTGAAGCCTGGGCAGTCATTAATTTGATTGTCCAATATTTCCCTTATGAGATAATGCCTCTCATAGCAAATGTGTACAGCGCGAGCTGAAAATGCATTTACAGCACTAAAAAAACAAACTTTTATAACAGCTAAACTAAACGTTTCCAATGTAAATTTCCACCTTTATATAGTGTAAAAAGACATCCTGAAGCCTGGGCAGTCATTAATTTGATTGTCCAGTATTTCCCTTATGAGATAATGCCTCACATAGCAAATGTGTACAGCGCGAGCTGAAAATGCATTTACAGCACTAAAAAAACAAACTTTTATAACAGCTAAACTAAACGTTTCCAATGTAAATTTCCACCTTTATATAGTGTAAAAAGACATCCTGAAGCCTGGGCAGTCATTAATTTGATTGTCCAATATTTCCCTTATGAGATAATGCCTCTCATAGCAAATGTGTACAGCGCGAGCTGAAAATGCATTTACAGCACTAAAAAAACAAACTTTTTATAACAGCTAAACTAAACGTTTCCAATGTAAATTTCCACCTTTATATAGTGTAAAAAGACATCCTGAAGCCTGGGCAGTCATTAATTTGATTGTCCAATATTTCCCTTATGAGATAATGCCTCTCATAGCAAATGTGTACAGCGCGAGCTGAAAATGCATTTACAGCACTAAAAAACCAAACTTTTATAACAGCTAAACCAAACGTTTCCAATGTAAATTTCCACCTTTATATAGTGTAGAAAGGCATCCTGAAGCCTGGAAAGTCATTAATTTTATTGTCCAGTATTTCATTCATGAGATATTGCAACACTTAGAAAAAGTGTACAGCGCCAGCAGACAATGAATTTTCAGCACTAAAAAAACGAAACTTCATTAACAGCTAAACCAAACGTTTCCAATGTAAATTTCCACATTTATAGAGTGTAAAAAGGCATCCTGAAGCCTGGGAAGTCATTAATTTGATTGTCCAGTATTTCCCTTATGAGATAATGCCTCACATAGCAAATGTGTACAGTGCGAGCTGAAAATGCATTTTCAGCACTAAAAAAACAAACTTTTATAACAGCTAAACTAAACGTTTCCAATGTAAATTTCCACCTTTATATAGTGTAAAAAGACATCCTGAAGCCTGGGCAGTCATTAATTTGATTGTCCAATATTTCCCTTATGAGATAATGCCTCTCATAGCAAATGTGTACAGCGCGAGCTGAAAATGCATTTACAGCACTAAAAAAACAAACTTTTATAACAGCTAAACTAAACGTTTCCAATGTAAATTTCCACCTTTATATAGTGTAAAAAGACATCCTGAAGCCTGGGCAGTCATTAATTTGATTGTCCAATATTTCCCTTATGAGATAATGCCTCTCATAGCAAATGTGTACAGCGCGAGCTGAAAATGCATTTACAGCACTAAAAACCCAAACTTTTATAACAGCTAAACCAAACGTTTCCAATGTAAATTTCCACCTTTATATAGTGTAGAAAGGCATCCTGAAGCCTGGAAAGTCATTAATTTGATTGTCCAGTATTTCCTTCATGAGATATTGCAACACTTAGAAAAGGTGTACAGCGCCAGCAGACAATGAATTTTCAGCACTAAAAAAACGAAACTTCATTAACAGCTAAACCAAACGTTTCCAATGTAAATTTCCACATTTATAGAGTGTAAAAATGCATCCTGAAGCCTGGGAAGTCATTAATTTGATTGTCCAGTATTTCCCTTATGAGATAATGCCTCACATAGCAAATGTGTACAGTGCAAGCTGAAAATGCATTTTCAGCACTAAAAAACCAAACTTTTATAACAGCTAAACCAAACGTTTCCAATGTAAATTTCCACCTTTATATAGTGTAAAAAGACATCCTGAAGCCTGGGCAGTCATTAATTTGATTGTCCAATATTTCCCTTATGAGATAATGCCTCTCATAGCAAATGTGTACAGCGCGAGCTGAAAATGCATTTACAGCACTAAAAAACCACACTTTTATAACAGCTAAACCAAACGTTTCCAATGTAAATTTCCACCTTTATATAGTGTAGAAAGGCATCCTGAAGCCTGGAAAGTCATTAATTTGATTGTCCAGTATTTCCTTCATGAGATATTGCAACACTTAGAAAAAGTGTACAGCGCCAGTAGACAATGAATTTTCAGCACTAAAAAAACGAAACTTCATTAACAGCTAAACTAAACGTTTCCAATGTAAATTTCCACCTTTATATAGTGTAAAAAGACATCCTGAAGCCTGGGCAGTCATTAATTTGATTGTCCAATATTTCCCTTATGAGATAATGCCTCTCATAGCAAATGTGTACAGCGCGAGCTGAAAATGCATTTACAGCACTAAAAAACCAAACTTTTATAACAGCTAAACCAAACGTTTCCAATGTAAATTTCCACCTTTATATAGTGTAGAAAGGCATCCTGGAGCCTGGAAAGTCATTAATTTGATTGTCCAGTATTTCCTTCATGAGATATTGCAACACTTAGAAAAAGTGTACAGCGCCAGCAGACAATGAATTTTCAGCACTAAAAAAACCAAACTTTTATAACAGCTAAACCAAACGTTTCCAATGTAAATTTCCACCTTTATATAGTGTAAAAAGACATCCTGAAGCCTGGGCAGTCATTAATTTGATTGTCCAGTATTTCCCTTATGAGATAATGCCTCACATAGCAAATGTGTACAGCGCGAGCTGAAAATGCATTTACAGCACTAAAAAAACAAACTTTTATAACAGCTAAACCAAACGTTTCCAATGTAAATTTCCACCTTTATATAGTGTAGAAAGGCATCCTGAAGCCTGGAAAGTCATTAATTTGATTGTCCAGTATTTCCTACATGAGATATTGCAAAACTTAGAAAAAGTGTACAGCGCCAGCAGACAATGAATTTTCAGCACTAAAAAAACGAAACTTCATTAACAGCTAAACCAAACGATTCCAATGTAAATTTCCACATTTATAGAGTGTAAAAAGGCATCCTGAAGCCTGGGAAGTCATTAATTTGATTGTCCAGTATTTCCCTTATGAGATAATGCCTCACATAGCAAATGTGTACAGCGCGAGCTGAAAATGCATTTACAGCACTAAAAAAACAAACTTTTATAACAGCTAAACCAAACGTTTCCAATGTAAATTTCCACCTTTATATAGTGTAGAAAGGCATCCTGAAGCCTGGAAAGTGATTAATTTGATTGTCCAGTATTTCCTTCATGAGATATTGCAACACTTAGAAAAAGTGTACAGCGCCAGCAGACAATGAATTTTCAGCACTAAAAAACCGAAACTTCATTAACAGCTAAACTAAACGTTTCCAATGTAAATTTCCACCTTTATATAGTGTAAAAAGACATCCTGAAGCCTGGGCAGTCATTAATTTGATTGTCCAATATTTCCCTTATGAGATAATGCCTCTCATAGCAAATGTGTACAGCGCGAGCTGAAAATGCATTTACAGCACTAAAAAACCAAACTTTTATAACAGCTAAACCAAACGTTTCCAATGTAAATTTCCACCTTTATATAGTGTAGAAAGGCATCCTGAAGCCTGGAAAGTCATTAATTTGATTGTCCAGTATTTCCTTCATGAGATATTGCAACACTTAGAAAAAGTGTACAGCGCCAGCAGACAATGAATTTCCAGCACTAAAAAAACGAAACTTCATTAACAGCTAAACTAAACGTTTCCAATGTAAATTTCCACCTTTATATAGTGTAAAAAGACATCCTGAAGCCTGGGCAGTCATTAATTTGATTGTCCAATATTTCCCTTATGAGATAATGCCTCTCATAGCAAATGTGTACAGCGCGAGCTGAAAATGCATTTACAGCACTAAAAAACCAAACTTTTATAACAGCTAAACCAAACGTTTCCAATGTAAATTTCCACCTTTATATAGTGTAGAAAGGCATCCTGAAGCCTGGAAAGTCATTAATTTGATTGTCCAGTATTTCCTTCATGAGATATTGCAACACTTAGAAAAAGTGTACAGCGCCAGCAGACAATGAATTTCCAGCACTAAAAAAACGAAACTTCATTAACAGCTAAACTAAACGTTTCCAATGTAAATTTCCACCTTTATATAGTGTAAAAAGACATCCTGAAGCCTGGGCAGTCATTAATTTGATTGTCCAATATTTCCCTTATGAGATAATGCCTCTCATAGCAAATGTGTACAGCGCGAGCTGAAAATGCATTTACAGCACTAAAAAACCAAACTTTTATAACAGCTAAACTAAACGTTTCCAATGTAAATTTCCACCTTTATATAGTGTAGAAAGGCATCCTGAAGCCTGGAAAGTCATTAATTTGATTGTCCAGTATTTCCTTCATGAGATATTGCAACACTTAGAAAAAGTGTACAGCGCCAGCAGACAATGAATTTTCAGCACTAAAAAAACGAAACTTCATTAACAGCTAAACCAAACGTTTCCAATGTAAATTTCCACATTTATAGAGTGTAAAAAGGCATCCTGAAGCCTGGGAAGTCATTAATTTGATTGTCCAGTATTTCCCTTATGAGATAATGCCTCGCATAGCAAATGTGTACAGTGCGAGCTGAAAATGCATTTTCAGCACTAAAAAACCAAACTTTTATAACAGCTAAACCAAACGTTTCCAATGTAAATTTCCACCTTTATATAGTGTAAAAAGACATCCTGAAGCCTGGGCAGTCATTAATTTGATTGTCCAGTATTTCCCTTATGAGATAATGCCTCACATAGCAAATGTGTACAGCGCGAGCTGAAAATGCATTTACAGCACTAAAAAAACAAACTTTTATAACAGCTAAACTAAACGTTTCCAATGTAAATTTCCACCTTTATATAGTGTAAAAAGACATCCTGAAGCCTGGGCAGTCATTAATTTGATTGTCCAATATTTCCCTTATGAGATAATGCCTCACATAGCAAATGTGTACAGCGCGAGCTGAAAATGCATTTACAGCACTAAAAAAACAAACTTTTATAACAGCTAAACCAAACGTTTCCAATGTAAATTTCCACCTTTATATAGTGTAGAAAGGCATCCTGAAGCCTGGAAAGTCATTAATTTGATTGTCCAGTATTTCCTACATGAGATATTGCAAAACTTAGAAAAAGTGTACAGCGCCAGCAGACAATGAATTTTCAGCACTAAAAAAACGAAACTTCATTAACAGCTAAACCAAACGATTCCAATGTAAATTTCCACATTTATAGAGTGTAAAAAGGCATCCTGAAGCCTGGGAAGTCATTAATTTGATTATCCAGTATTTCCCTTATGAGATAATGCCTCACATAGCAAATGTGTACAGCGCGAGCTGAAAATGCATTTACAGCACTAAAAAAACAAACTTTTATAACAGCTAAACCAAACGTTTCCAATGTAAATTTCCACCTTTATATAGTGTAGAAAGGCATCCTGAAGCCTGGAAAGTGATTAATTTGATTGTCCAGTATTTCCTTCATGAGATATTGCAACACTTAGAAAAAGTGTACAGCGCCAGCAGACAATGAATTTTCAGCACTAAAAAACCGAAACTTCATTAACAGCTAAACTAAACGTTTCCAATGTAAATTTCCACCTTTATATAGTGTAAAAAGACATCCTGAAGCCTGGGCAGTCATTAATTTGATTGTCCAATATTTCCCTTATGAGATAATGCCTCTCATAGCAAATGTGTACAGCGCGAGCTGAAAATGCATTTACAGCACTAAAAAACCAAACTTTTATAACAGCTAAACCAAACGTTTCCAATGTAAATTTCCACCTTTATATAGTGTAGAAAGGCATCCTGAAGCCTGGAAAGTCATTAATTTGATTGTCCAGTATTTCCTTCATGAGATATTGCAACACTTAGAAAAAGTGTACAGCGCCAGCAGACAATGAATTTCCAGCACTAAAAAAACGAAACTTCATTAACAGCTAAACTAAACGTTTCCAATGTAAATTTCCACCTTTATATAGTGTAAAAAGACATCCTGAAGCCTGGGCAGTCATTAATTTGATTGTCCAATATTTCCCTTATGAGATAATGCCTCTCATAGCAAATGTGTACAGCGCGAGCTGAAAATGCATTTACAGCACTAAAAAACCAAACTTTTATAACAGCTAAACCAAACGTTTCCAATGTAAATTTCCACCTTTATATAGTGTAGAAAGGCATCCTGAAGCCTGGAAAGTCATTAATTTGATTGTCCAGTATTTCCTTCATGAGATATTGCAACACTTAGAAAAAGTGTACAGCGCCAGCAGACAATGAATTTCCAGCACTAAAAAAACGAAACTTCATTAACAGCTAAACTAAACGTTTCCAATGTAAATTTCCACCTTTATATAGTGTAAAAAGACATCCTGAAGCCTGGGCAGTCATTAATTTGATTGTCCAATATTTCCCTTATGAGATAATGCCTCTCATAGCAAATGTGTACAGCGCGAGCTGAAAATGCATTTACAGCACTAAAAAACCAAACTTTTATAACAGCTAAACTAAACGTTTCCAATGTAAATTTCCACCTTTATATAGTGTAGAAAGGCATCCTGAAGCCTGGAAAGTCATTAATTTGATTGTCCAGTATTTCCTTCATGAGATATTGCAACACTTAGAAAAAGTGTACAGCGCCAGCAGACAATGAATTTTCAGCACTAAAAAAACGAAACTTCATTAACAGCTAAACCAAACGTTTCCAATGTAAATTTCCACATTTATAGAGTGTAAAAAGGCATCCTGAAGCCTGGGAAGTCATTAATTTGATTGTCCAGTATTTCCCTTATGAGATAATGCCTCACATAGCAAATGTGTACAGTGCGAGCTGAAAATGCATTTTCAGCACTAAAAAACCAAACTTTTATAACAGCTAAACCAAACGTTTCCAATGTAAATTTCCACCTTTATATAGTGTAAAAAGACATCCTGAAGCCTGGGCAGTCATTAATTTGATTGTCCAGTATTTCCCTTATGAGATAATGCCTCACATAGCAAATGTGTACAGCGCGAGCTGAAAATGCATTTACAGCACTAAAAAAACAAACTTTTATAACAGCTAAACTAAACGTTTCCAATGTAAATTTCCACCTTTATATAGTGTAAAAAGACATCCTGAAGCCTGGGCAGTCATTAATTTGATTGTCCAATATTTCCCTTATGAGATAATGCCTCTCATAGCAAATGTGTACAGCGCGAGCTGAAAATGCATTTACAGCACTAAAAAAACAAACTTTTATAACAGCTAAACTAAACGTTTCCAATGTAAATTTCCACCTTTATATAGTGTAAAAAGACATCCTGAAGCCTGGGCAGTCATTAATTTGATTGTCCAATATTTCCCTTATGAGATAATGCCTCTCATAGCAAATGTGTACAGCGCGAGCTGAAAATGCATTTACAGCACTAAAAAACCAAACTTTTATAACAGCTAAACCAAACGTTTCCAATGTAAATTTCCACCTTTATATAGTGTAGAAAGGCATCCTGAAGCCTGGAAAGTCATTAATTTTATTGTCCAGTATTTCATTCATGAGATATTGCAACACTTAGAAAAAGTGTACAGCGCCAGCAGACAATGAATTTTCAGCACTAAAAAAACGAAACTTCATTAACAGCTAAACCAAACGTTTCCAATGTAAATTTCCACATTTATAGAGTGTAAAAAGGCAACCTGAAGCCTGGGAAGTCATTAATTTGATTGTCCAGTATTTCCCTTATGAGATAATGCCTCACATAGCAAATGTGTACAGTGCGAGCTGAAAATGCATTTTCAGCACTAAAAAAACAAACTTTTATAACAGCTAAACTAAACGTTTCCAATGTAAATTTCCACCTTTATATAGTGTAAAAAGACATCCTGAAGCCTGGGCAGTCATTAATTTGATTGTCCAATATTTCCCTTATGAGATAATGCCTCTCATAGCAAATGTGTACAGCGCGAGCTGAAAATGCATTTACAGCACTAAAAAAACAAACTTTTATAACAGCTAAACTAAACGTTTCCAATGTAAATTTCCACCTTTATATAGTGTAAAAAGACATCCTGAAGCCTGGGCAGTCATTAATTTGATTGTCCAATATTTCCCTTATGAGATAATGCCTCTCATAGCAAATGTGTACAGCGCGAGCTGAAAATGCATTTACAGCACTAAAAACCCAAACTTTTATAACAGCTAAACCAAACGTTTCCAATGTAAATTTCCACCTTTATATAGTGTAGAAAGGCATCCTGAAGCCTGGAAAGTCATTAATTTGATTGTCCAGTATTTCCTTCATGAGATATTGCAACACTTAGAAAAGGTGTACAGCGCCAGCAGACAATGAATTTTCAGCACTAAAAAAACCAAACTTCATTAACAGCTAAACCAAACGTTTCCAATGTAAATTTCCACATTTATAGAGTGTAAAAATGCATCCTGAAGCCTGGGAAGTCATTAATTTGATTGTCCAGTATTTCCCTTATGAGATAATGCCTCACATAGCAAATGTGTACAGTGCAAGCTGAAAATGCATTTTCAGCACTAAAAAACCAAACTTTTATAACAGCTAAACCAAACGTTTCCAATGTAAATTTCCACCTTTATATAGTGTAAAAAGACATCCTGAAGCCTGGGCAGTCATTAATTTGATTGTCCAATATTTCCCTTATGAGATAATGCCTCTCATAGCAAATGTGTACAGCGCGAGCTGAAAATGCATTTACAGCACTAAAAAACCAAACTTTTATAACAGCTAAACCAAACGTTTCCAATGTAAATTTCCACCTTTATATAGTGTAGAAAGGCATCCTGAAGCCTGGAAAGTCATTAATTTGATTGTCCAGTATTTCCTTCATGAGATATTGCAACACTTAGAAAAAGTGTACAGCGCCAGTAGACAATGAATTTTCAGCACTAAAAAAACGAAACTTCATTAACAGCTAAACTAAACGTTTCCAATGTAAATTTCCACCTTTATATAGTGTAAAAAGACATCCTGAAGCCTGGGTAGTCATTAATTTGATTGTCCAATATTTCCCTTATGAGATAATGCCTCTCATAGCAAATGTGTACAGCGCGAGCTGAAAATGCATTTACAGCACTAAAAAACCAAACTTTTATAACAGCTAAACCAAACGTTTCCAATGTAAATTTCCACCTTTATATAGTGTAGAAAGGCATCCTGGAGCCTGGAAAGTCATTAATTTGATTGTCCAGTATTTCCTTCATGAGATATTGCAACACTTAGAAAAAGTGTACAGCGCCAGCAGACAATGAATTTTCAGCACTAAAAAAACCAAACTTTTATAACAGCTAAACCAAACGTTTCCAATGTAAATTTCCACCTTTATATAGTGTAAAAAGACATCCTGAAGCCTGGGCAGTCATTAATTTGATTGTCCAGTATTTCCCTTATGAGATAATGCCTCACATAGCAAATGTGTACAGCGCGAGCTGAAAATGCATTTACAGCACTAAAAAAACAAACTTTTATAACAGCTAAACCAAACGTTTCCAATGTAAATTTCCACCTTTATATAGTGTAGAAAGGCATCCTGAAGCCTGGAAAGTCATTAATTTGATTGTCCAGTATTTCCTACATGAGATATTGCAAAACTTAGAAAAAGTGTACAGCGCCAGCAGACAATAAATTTTCAGCACTAAAAAAACGAAACTTCATTAACAGCTAAACCAAACGATTCCAATGTAAATTTCCACATTTATAGAGTGTAAAAAGGCATCCTGAAGCCTGGGAAGTCATTAATTTGATTGTCCAGTATTTCCCTTATGAGATAATGCCTCACATAGCAAATGTGTACAGCGCGAGCTGAAAATGCATTTACAGCACTAAAAAAACAAACTTTTATAACAGCTAAACCAAACGTTTCCAATGTAAATTTCCACCTTTATATAGTGTAGAAAGGCATCCTGAAGCCTGGAAAGTGATTAATTTGATTGTCCAGTATTTCCTTCATGAGATATTGCAACACTTAGAAAAAGTGTACAGCGCCAGCAGACAATGAATTTTCAGCACTAAAAAACCGAAACTTCATTAACAGCTAAACTAAACGTTTCCAATGTAAATTTCCACCTTTATATAGTGTAAAAAGACATCCTGAAGCCTGGGCAGTCATTAATTTGATTGTCCAATATTTCCCTTATGAGATAATGCCTCTCATAGCAAATGTGTACAGCGCGAGCTGAAAATGCATTTACAGCACTAAAAAACCAAACTTTTATAACAGCTAAACCAAACGTTTCCAATGTAAATTTCCACCTTTATATAGTGTAGAAAGGCATCCTGAAGCCTGGAAAGTCATTAATTTGATTGTCCAGTATTTCCTTCATGAGATATTGCAACACTTAGAAAAAGTGTACAGCGCCAGCAGACAATGAATTTCCAGCACTAAAAAAACGAAACTTCATTAACAGCTAAACTAAACGTTTCCAATGTAAATTTCCACCTTTATATAGTGTAAAAAGACATCCTGAAGCCTGGGCAGTCATTAATTTGATTGTCCAATATTTCCCTTATGAGATAATGCCTCTCATAGCAAATGTGTACAGCGCGAGCTGAAAATGCATTTACAGCACTAAAAAACCAAACTTTTATAACAGCTAAACCAAACGTTTCCAATGTAAATTTCCACCTTTATATAGTGTAGAAAGGCATCCTGAAGCCTGGAAAGTCATTAATTTGATTGTCCAGTATTTCCTTCATGAGATATTGCAACACTTAGAAAAAGTGTACAGCGCCAGCAGACAATGAATTTCCAGCACTAAAAAAACGAAACTTCATTAACAGCTAAACTAAACGTTTCCAATGTAAATTTCCACCTTTATATAGTGTAAAAAGACATCCTGAAGCCTGGGCAGTCATTAATTTGATTGTCCAATATTTCCCTTATGAGATAATGCCTCTCATAGCAAATGTGTACAGCGCGAGCTGAAAATGCATTTACAGCACTAAAAAACCAAACTTTTATAACAGCTAAACTAAACGTTTCCAATGTAAATTTCCACCTTTATATAGTGTAGAAAGGCATCCTGAAGCCTGGAAAGTCATTAATTTGATTGTCCAGTATTTCCTTCATGAGATATTGCAACACTTAGAAAAAGTGTACAGCGCCAGCAGACAATGAATTTTCAGCACTAAAAAAACGAAACTTCATTAACAGCTTAACCAAACGTTTCCAATGTAAATTTCCACATTTATAGAGTGTAAAAAGGCATCCTGAAGCCTGGGAAGTCATTAATTTGATTGTCCAGTATTTCCCTTATGAGATAATGCCTCACATAGCAAATGTGTACAGTGCGAGCTGAAAATGCATTTTCAGCACTAAAAAACCAAACTTTTATAACAGCTAAACCAAACGTTTCCAATGTAAATTTCCACCTTTATATAGTGTAAAAAGACATCCTGAAGCCTGGGCAGTCATTAATTTGATTGTCCAGTATTTCCCTTATGAGATAATGCCTCACATAGCAAATGTGTACAGCGCGAGCTGAAAATGCATTTACAGCACTAAAAAAACAAACTTTTATAACAGCTAAACTAAACGTTTCCAATGTAAATTTCCACCTTTATATAGTGTAAAAAGACATCCTGAAGCCTGGGCAGTCATTAATTTGATTGTCCAATATTTCCCTTATGAGATAATGCCTCTCATAGCAAATGTGTACAGCGCGAGCTGAAAATGCATTTACAGCACTAAAAACCCAAACTTTTATAACAGCTAAACCAAACGTTTCCAATGTAAATTTCCACCTTTATATAGTGTAGAAAGGCATCCTGAAGCCTGGAAAGTCATTAATTTGATTGTCCAGTATTTCCTTCATGAGATATTGCAACACTTAGAAAAAGTGTACAGCGCCAGTAGACAATGAATTTTCAGCACTAAAAAAACGAAACTTCATTAACAGCTAAACTAAACGTTTCCAATGTAAATTTCCACCTTTATATAGTGTAAAAAGACATCCTGAAGCCTGGGCAGTCATTAATTTGATTGTTCAATATTTCCCTTATGAGATAATGCCTCTCATAGCAAATGTGTACAGCGCGAGCTGAAAATGCATTTACAGCACTAAAAAACCAAACTTTTATAACAGCTAAACCAAACGTTTCCAATGTAAATTTCCACCTTTATATAGTGTAGAAAGGCATCCTGGAGCCTGGAAAGTCATTAATTTGATTGTCCAGTATTTCCTTCATGAGATATTGCAACACTTAGAAAAAGTGTACAGCGCCAGCAGACAATGAATTTTCAGCACTAAAAAAACCAAACTTTTATAACAGCTAAACCAAACGTTTCCAATGTAAATTTCCACCTTTATATAGTGTAAAAAGACATCCTGAAGCCTGGGCAGTCATTAATTTGATTGTCCAGTATTTCCCTTATGAGATAATGCCTCACATAGCAAATGTGTACAGCGCGAGCTGAAAATGCATTTACAGCACTAAAAAAACAAACTTTTATAACAGCTAAACCAAACGTTTCCAATGTAATTTTCCACCTTTATATAGTGTAGAAAGGCATCCTGAAGCCTGGAAAGTCATTAATTTGATTGTCCAGTATTTCCTACATGAGATATTGCAAAACTTAGAAAAAGTGTACAGCGCCAGCAGACAATGAATTTTCAGCACTAAAAAAACGAAACTTCATTAACAGCTAAACCAAACGATTCCAATGTAAATTTCCACATTTATAGAGTGTAAAAAGGCATCCTGAAGCCTGGGAAGTCATTAATTTGATTGTCCAGTATTTCCCTTATGAGATAATGCCTCACATAGCAAATGTGTACAGCGCGAGCTGAAAATGCATTTACAGCACTAAAAAAACAAACTTTTATAACAGCTAAACCAAACGTTTCCAATGTAAATTTCCACCTTTATATAGTGTAGAAAGGCATCCTGAAGCCTGGAAAGTGATTAATTTGATTGTCCAGTATTTCCTTCATGAGATATTGCAACACTTAGAAAAAGTGTACAGCGCCAGCAGACAATGAATTTTCAGCACTAAAAAACCGAAACTTCATTAACAGCTAAACTAAACGTTTCCAATGTAAATTTCCACCTTTATATAGTGTAAAAAGACATCCTGAAGCCTGGGCAGTCATTAATTTGATTGTCCAATATTTCCCTTATGAGATAATGCCTCTCATAGCAAATGTGTACAGCGCGAGCTGAAAATGCATTTACAGCACTAAAAAACCAAACTTTTATAACAGCTAAACCAAACGTTTCCAATGTAAATTTCCACCTTTATATAGCGTAGAAAGGCATCCTGAAGCCTGGAAAGTCATTAATTTGATTGTCCAGTATTTCCTTCATGAGATATTGCAACACTTAGAAAAAGTGTACAGCGCCAGCAGACAATGAATTTCCAGCACTAAAAAAACGAAACTTCATTAACAGCTAAACTAAACGTTTCCAATGTAAATTTCCACCTTTATATAGTGTAAAAAGACATCCTGAAGCCTGGGCAGTCATTAATTTGATTGTCCAATATTTCCCTTATGAGATAATGCCTCTCATAGCAAATGTGTACAGCGCGAGCTGAAAATGCATTTACAGCACTAAAAAACCAAACTTTTATAACAGCTAAACCAAACGTTTCCAATGTAAATTTCCACCTTTATATAGTGTAGAAAGGCATCCTGAAGCCTGGAAAGTCATTAATTTGATTGTCCAGTATTTCCTTCATGAGATATTGCAACACTTAGAAAAAGTGTACAGCGCCAGCAGACAATGAATTTCCAGCACTAAAAAAACGAAACTTCATTAACAGCTAAACTAAACGTTTCCAATGTAAATTTCCACCTTTATATAGTGTAAAAAGACATCCTGAAGCCTGGGCAGTCATTAATTTGATTGTCCAATATTTCCCTTATGAGATAATGCCTCTCATAGCAAATGTGTACAGCGCGAGCTGAAAATGCATTTACAGCACTAAAAAACCAAACTTTTATAACAGCTAAACTAAACGTTTCCAATGTAAATTTCCACCTTTATATAGTGTAGAAAGGCATCCTGAAGCCTGGAAAGTCATTAATTTGATTGTCCAGTATTTCCTTCATGAGATATTGCAACACTTAGAAAAAGTGTACAGCGCCAGCAGACAATGAATTTTCAGCACTAAAAAAACGAAACTTCATTAACAGCTAAACCAAACGTTTCCAATGTAAATTTCCACATTTATAGAGTGTAAAAAGGCATCCTGAAGCCTGGGAAGTCATTAATTTGATTGTCCAGTATTTCCCTTATGAGATAATGCCTCACATAGCAAATGTGTACAGTGCGAGCTGAAAATGCATTTTCAGCACTAAAAAACCAAACTTTTATAACAGCTAAACCAAACGTTTCCAATGTAAATTTCCACCTTTATATAGTGTAAAAAGACATCCTGAAGCCTGGGCAGTCATTAATTTGATTGTCCAGTATTTCCCTTATGAGATAATGCCTCACATAGCAAATGTGTACAGCGCGAGCTGAAAATGCATTTACAGCACTAAAAAAACAAACTTTTATAACAGCTAAACTAAACGTTTCCAATGTAAATTTCCACCTTTATATAGTGTAAAAAGACATCCTGAAGCCTGGGCAGTCATTAATTTGATTGTCCAATATTTCCCTTATGAGATAATGCCTCTCATAGCAAATGTGTACAGCGCGAGCTGAAAATGCATTTACAGCACTAAAAAAACAAACTTTTATAACAGCTAAACTAAACGTTTCCAATGTAAATTTCCACCTTTATATAGTGTAAAAAGACATCCTGAAGCCTGGGCAGTCATTAATTTGATTGTCCAATATTTCCCTTATGAGATAATGCCTCTCATAGCAAATGTGTACAGCGCGAGCTGAAAATGCATTTACAGCACTAAAAAACCAAACTTTTATAACAGCTAAACTAAACGTTTCCAATGTAAATTTCCACCTTTATATAGTGTAGAAAGGCATCCTGAAGCCTGGAAAGTCATTAATTTGATTGTCCAGTATTTCCTTCATGAGATATTGCAACACTTAGAAAAAGTGTACAGCGCCAGCAGACAATGAATTTTCAGCACTAAAAAAACGAAACTTCATTAACAGCTAAACCAAACGTTTCCAATGTAAATTTCCACATTTATAGAGTGTAAAAAGGCATCCTGAAGCCTGGGAAGTCATTAATTTGATTGTCCAGTATTTCCCTTATGAGATAATGCCTCACATAGCAAATGTGTACAGTGCGAGCTGAAAATGCATTTTCAGCACTAAAAAAACAAACTTTTATAACAGCTAAACTAAACGTTTCCAATGTAAATTTCCACCTTTATATAGTGTAAAAAGACATCCTGAAGCCTGGGCAGTCATTAATTTGATTGTCCAATATTTCCCTTATGAGATAATGCCTCTCATAGCAAATGTGTACAGCGCGAGCTGAAAATGCATTTACAGCACTAAAAAAACAAACTTTTATAACAGCTAAACTAAACGTTTCCAATGTAAATTTCCACCTTTATATAGTGTAAAAAGACATCCTGAAGCCTGGGCAGTCATTAATTTGATTGTCCAATATTTCCCTTATGAGATAATGCCTCTCATAGCAAATGTGTACAGCGCGAGCTGAAAATGCATTTACAGCACTAAAAACCCAAACTTTTATAACAGCTAAACCAAACGTTTCCAATGTAAATTTCCACCTTTATATAGTGTAGAAAGGCATCCTGAAGCCTGGAAAGTCATTAATTTGATTGTCCAGTATTTCCTTCATGAGATATTGCAACACTTAGAAAAGGTGTACAGCGCCAGCAGACAATGAATTTTCAGCACTAAAAAAACGAAACTTCATTAACAGCTAAACCAAACGTTTCCAATGTAAATTTCCACATTTATAGAGTGTAAAAATGCATCCTGAAGCCTGGGAAGTCATTAATTTGATTGTCCAGTATTTCCCTTATGCGATAATGCCTCACATAGCAAATGTGTACAGTGCAAGCTGAAAATGCATTTTCAGCACTAAAAAACCAAACTTTTATAACAGCTAAACCAAACGTTTCCAATGTAAATTTCCACCTTTATATAGTGTAAAAAGACATCCTGAAGCCTGGGCAGTCATTAATTTGATTGTCCAATATTTCCCTTATGAGATAATGCCTCTCATAGCAAATGTGTACAGCGCGAGCTGAAAATGCATTTACAGCACTAAAAAACCAAACTTTTATAACAGCTAAACCAAACGTTTCCAATGTAAATTTCCACCTTTATATAGTGTAGAAAGGCATCCTGAAGCCTGGAAAGTCATTAATTTGATTGTCCAGTATTTCCTTCATGAGATATTGCAACACTTAGAAAAAGTGTACAGCGCCAGTAGACAATGAATTTTCAGCACTAAAAAAACGAAACTTCATTAACAGCTAAACTAAACGTTTCCAATGTAAATTTCCACCTTTATATAGTGTAAAAAGACATCCTGAAGCCTGGGCAGTCATTAATTTGATTGTCCAATATTTCCCTTATGAGATAATGCCTCTCATAGCAAATGTGTACAGCGCGAGCTGAAAATGCATTTACAGCACTAAAAAACCAAACTTTTATAACAGCTAAACCAAACGTTTCCAATGTAAATTTCCACCTTTATATAGTGTAGAAAGGCATCCTGGAGCCTGGAAAGTCATTAATTTGATTGTCCAGTATTTCCTTCATGAGATATTGCAACACTTAGAAAAAGTGTACAGCGCCAGCAGACAATGAATTTTCAGCACTAAAAAAACCAAACTTTTATAACAGCTAAACCAAACGTTTCCAATGTAAATTTCCACCTTTATATAGTGTAAAAAGACATCCTGAAGCCTGGGCAGTCATTAATTTGATTGTCCAGTATTTCCCTTATGAGATAATGCCTCACATAGCAAATGTGTACAGCGCGAGCTGAAAATGCATTTACAGCACTAAAAAAACAAACTTTTATAACAGCTAAACCAAACGTTTCCAATGTAAATTTCCACCTTTATATAGTGTAGAAAGGCATCCTGAAGCCTGGAAAGTCATTAATTTGATTGTCCAGTATTTCCTACATGAGATATTGCAAAACTTAGAAAAAGTGTACAGCGCCAGCAGACAATGAATTTTCAGCACTAAAAAAACGAAACTTCATTAACAGCTAAACCAAACGATTCCAATGTAAATTTCCACATTTATAGAGTGTAAAAAGGCATCCTGAAGCCTGGGAAGTCATTAATTTGATTGTCCAGTATTTCCCTTATGAGATAATGCCTCACATAGCAAATGTGTACAGTGCAAGCTGAAAATGCATTTTCAGCACTAAAAAACCAAACTTTTATAACAGCTAAACCAAACGTTTCCAATGTAAATTTCCACCTTTATATAGTGTAAAAAGACATCCTGAAGCCTGGGCAGTCATTAATTTGATTGTCCAATATTTCCCTTATGAGATAATGCCTCTCATAGCAAATGTGTACAGCGCGAGCTGAAAATGCATTTACAGCACTAAAAAAACAAACTTTTATAACAGCTAAACCAAACGTTTCCAATGTAAATTTCCACCTTTATATAGTGTAGAAAGGCATCCTGAAGCCTGGAAAGTGATTAATTTGATTGTCCAGTATTTCCTTCATGAGATATTGCAACACTTAGAAAAAGTGTACAGCGCCAGCAGACAATGAATTTTCAGCACTAAAAAACCGAAACTTCATTAACAGCTAAACTAAACGTTTCCAATGTAAATTTCCACCTTTATATAGTGTAAAAAGACATCCTGAAGCCTGGGCAGTCATTAATTTGATTGTCCAATATTTCCCTTATGAGATAATGCCTCTCATAGCAAATGTGTACAGCGCGAGCTGAAAATGCATTTACAGCACTAAAAAACCAAACTTTTATAACAGCTAAACCAAACGTTTCCAATGTAAATTTCCACCTTTATATAGTGTAGAAAGGCATCCTGAAGCCTGGAAAGTCATTAATTTGATTGTCCAGTATTTCCTTCATGAGATATTGCAACACTTAGAAAAAGTGTACAGCGCCAGCAGACAATGAATTTCCAGCACTAAAAAAACGAAACTTCATTAACAGCTAAACTAAACGTTTCCAATGTAAATTTCCACCTTTATATAGTGTAAAAAGACATCCTGAAGCCTGGGCAGTCATTAATTTGATTGTCCAATATTTCCCTTATGAGATAATGCCTCTCATAGCAAATGTGTACAGCGCGAGCTGAAAATGCATTTACAGCACTAAAAAACCAAACTTTTATAACAGCTAAACCAAACGTTTCCAATGTAAATTTCCACCTTTATATAGTGTAGAAAGGCATCCTGAAGCCTGGAAAGTCATTAATTTGATTGTCCAGTATTTCCTTCATGAGATATTGCAACACTTAGAAAAAGTGTACAGCGCCAGCAGACAATGAATTTCCAGCACTAAAAAAACGAAACTTCATTAACAGCTAAACTAAACGTTTCCAATGTAAATTTCCACCTTTATATAGTGTAAAAAGACATCCTGAAGCCTGGGCAGTCATTAATTTGATTGTCCAATATTTCCCTTATGAGATAATGCCTCTCATAGCAAATGTGTACAGCGCGAGCTGAAAATGCATTTACAGCACTAAAAAACCAAACTTTTATAACAGCTAAACTAAACGTTTCCAATGTAAATTTCCACCTTTATATAGTGTAGAAAGGCATCCTGAAGCCTGGAAAGTCATTAATTTGATTGTCCAGTATTTCCTTCATGAGATATTGCAACACTTAGAAAAAGTGTACAGCGCCAGCAGACAATGAATTTTCAGCACTAAAAAAACGAAACTTCATTAACAGCTAAACCAAACGTTTCCAATGTAAATTTCCACATTTATAGAGTGTAAAAAGGCATCCTGAAGCCTGGGAAGTCATTAATTTGATTGTCCAGTATTTCCCTTATGAGATAATGCCTCACATAGCAAATGTGTACAGTGCGAGCTGAAAATGCATTTTCAGCACTAAAAAACCAAACTTTTATAACAGCTAAACCAAACGTTTCCAATGTAAATTTCCACCTTTATATAGTGTAAAAAGACATCCTGAAGCCTGGGCAGTCATTAATTTGATTGTCCAGTATTTCCCTTATGAGATAATGCCTCACATAGCAAATGTGTACAGCGCGAGCTGAAAATGCATTTACAGCACTAAAAAAACAAACTTTTATAACAGCTAAACTAAACGTTTCCAATGTAAATTTCCACCTTTATATAGTGTAAAAAGACATCCTGAAGCCTGGGCAGTCATTAATTTGATTGTCCAATATTTCCCTTATGAGATAATGCCTCTCATAGCAAATGTGTACAGCGCGAGCTGAAAATGCATTTACAGCACTAAAAACCCAAACTTTTATAACAGCTAAACCAAACGTTTCCAATGTAAATTTCCACCTTTATATAGTGTAGAAAGGCATCCTGAAGCCTGGAAAGTCATTAATTTGATTGTCCAGTATTTCCTTCATGAGATATTGCAACACTTAGAAAAGGTGTACAGCGCCAGCAGACAATGAATTTTCAGCACTAAAAAATCGAAACTTCATTAACAGCTAAACCAAACGTTTCCAATGTAAATTTCCACCTTTATATAGTGTAGAAAGGCATCCTGAAGCCTGGAAAGTCATTAATTTGATTGTCCAGTATTTCCTTCATGAGATATTGCAACACTTAGAAAAGGTGTACAGCGCCAGCAGACAATGAATTTTCAGCACTAAAAAAACGAAACTTCATTAACAGCTAAACCAAACGTTTCCAATGTAAATTTCCACATTTATAGAGTGTAAAAAGGCATCCTGAAGCCTGGGAAGTCATTAATTTGATTGTCCAGTATTTCCCTTATGAGATAATGCCTCACATAGCAAATGTGTACAGTTCGAGCTGAAAATGCATTTACAGCACTAAAAAACCAAACTTTTAAACCAGCTAAACCAAACGTTTCCAATGTAAATTTCCACCTTTATATAGTGTAGAAAGGCATCCTGAAGCCTGGAAAGTCATTGATTTGATTGTCCAGTATTTCCTTCATGAGATATTGCAACACTTAGAAAAAGTGTACAGCGCCAGCAGACAATGAATTTTCAGCACTAAAAAAACGAAACTTCATTAACAGCTAAACTAAACGTTTCCAATGTAAATTTCCACCTTTATATAGAGTAAAAAGACATCCTGAAGCCTGGGCAGCCATTTATTTGATTGTCCAATATTTCCCTTATGAGATAATGCCTCTCATAGCAAATGTGTACAGCGCGAGCTGAAAATGCATTTACAGCACTAAAAAACCAAACTTTTATAACAGCTAAACCAAACGTTTCCAATGTAAATTTCCACCTTTATATAGTGTAAAAAGACATCCTGAAGCCTGGGCAGTCATTAATTTGATTGTCCAATATTTCCCTTATGAGATAATGCCTCTCATAGCAAATGTGTACAGCGCGAGCTGAAAATGCATTTACAGCACTAAAAAAACCAAACTTTTATAACAGCTAAACCAAACGTTTCCAATGTAAATTTCCACCTTTATATAGTGTAGAAAGGCACCCTGAAGCCTGGAAAGTCATTAATTTGATTGTCCAGTATTTCCTTCATGAGATATTGCAACACTTAGAAAAAGTGTACAGCGCCAGCAGACAATGAATTTTCAGCACTAAAAAAACGAAACTTCATTAACAGCTAAACCAAACGTTTCCAATGTAAATTTCCACATTTATAGAGTGTAAAAAGGCATCCTGAAGCCTGGGAAGTCATTAATTTGATTGTCCAGTATTTCCCTTATGAGATAATGCCTCACATAGCAAATGTGTACAGTGCGAGCTGAAAATGCATTTTCAGCACTAAAAAACCAAACTTTTATAACAGCTAAACCAAACGTTTCCAATGTAAATTTCCACCTTTATATAGTGTAAAAAGACATCCTGAAGCCTGGGCAGTCATTAATTCGATTGTCCAATATTTCCTTTATGAGATAATGCCTCTCATAGGCAAATGTATACAGCGCGAGCTGAAAATGCATTTACAGCACTAAAAAACCAAACTTTTATAACAGCTAAACCAAACTTTCCAATGTAAATTTCCACCTTTATATAGTGTAAAAAGGCATCCTGAAGCCTGGGAAGTCATTAATTTGATTGTCCAGTATTTCCCTTATGAGATAATGCCTCACATAGCAAATGTGTACAGTGCGAGCTGAAAATGCATTTTCAGCACTAAAAAACCAAACTTTTATAACAGCTAAACCAAACGTTTCCAATGTAAATTTCCACCTTTATATAGTGTAAAAAGACATCCTGAAGCCTGGGCAGTCATTAATTCGATTGTCCAATATTTCCTTTATGAGATAATGCCTCTCATAGCAAATGTGTACAGCGCGAGCTGAAAATGCATTTTCAAGCACTAAAAAACCAAACTTTTATAACACCTAAACCAAACGTTTCCAATGTAAATTTCCTCCTTTATATAGTGTAAAAAGACATCCTGAAGCCTGGGCAGTCATTAATTTGATTGTCCAATATTTCCCTTATGAGATAATGCCTCTCATAGCAAATGTGTACAGCGCGAGCTGAAAATGCATTTACAGCACTAAAAAACCAAACTTTTATAAAAGCTAAACCAAACGTTTCCAATGTAAATTTCCACCTTTATATAGTGTAGAAAGGCATCCTGAAGCCTGGAAAGTCATTAATTTGATTGTCCAGTATTTCCTTCATGAGATATTGCAACATTTAGAAAAAGTGTACAGCGCCAGCAGACAATGAATTTTCAGCACTAAAAAAACGAAACTTCATTAACAGCTAAACTAAACGTTTCCAATGTAAATTTCCACCTTTATATAGTGTAAAAAGACATCCTGAAGCCCGGGCAGCCATTAATTTGATTGTCCAATATTTCCCTTATGAGATAATGCCTCTCATAGCAAATGTGTACAGCGCGAGCTGAAAATGCATTTACAGCACTAAAAAACCAAACTTTTATAACAGCTAAACCAAACGTTTCCAATGTAAATTTCCACCTTTATATAGTGTAAAAAGACATCCTGAAGCCTGGGCAGTCATTAATTTGATTGTCCAATATTTCCCTTATGAGATAATGCCTCTCATAGCAAATGTGTACAGCGCGAGCTGAAAATGCATTTACAGCACTAAAAAAACAAACTTTTATAACAGCTAAACCAAACGTTTCCAATGTAAATTTCCACCTTTATATAGTGTAGAAAGGCATCCTGAAGCCTGGAAAGTCATTAATTTGATTGTCCAGTATTTCCTTCATGAGATATTGCAACACTTAGAAAAAGTGTACAGCGCCAGCAGACAATGAATTTTCAGCACTAAAAAAACGAAACTTCATTAACAGCTAAACTAAATGTTTCCAATGTAAATTTCCACCTTTATATAGTGTAAAAAGACATCCTGAAGCCTGGGCAGTCATTAATTTGATTGTCCAATATTTCCCTTATGAGATAATGCCTCTCATAGCAAATGTGTACAGCGCGAGCTGAAAATGCATTTACAGCACTAAAAAACCAAACTTTTATAACAGCTAAACCAAACGTTTCCAATGTAAATTTCCACCTTTATATAGTGTAAAAAGGCATCCTGAAGCCTGGAAAGTCTTTAATTTGATTGTCCAGTATTTCCTTCATGAGATATTGCAACACTTAGAAAAAGTGTACAGCGCCAGCAGACAATGAATTTCCAGCACTAAAAAAACGAAACTTCATTAACAGCTAAACTAAACGTTTCCAATGTAAATTTCCACCTTTATATAGTGTAAAAAGACATCCTGAAGCCTGGGCAGTCATTAATTTGATTGTCCAATATTTCCCTTATGAGATAATGCCTCTCATAGCAAATGTGTACAGCGCGAGCTGAAAATGCATTTACAGCACTAAAAAACCAAACTTTTATAACAGCTAAACCAAACGTTTCCAATGTAAATTTCCACCTTTATATAGTGTAAAAAGACATCCTGAAGCCTGGGCAGTCATTAATTTGATTGTCCAGTATTTCCCTTATGAGATAATGCCTCACATAGCAAATGTGTACAGCGCGAGCTGAAAATGCATTTACAGCACTAAAAAAACAAACTTTTATAACAGCTAAACTAAACGTTTCCAATGTAAATTTCCACCTTTATATAGTGTAAAAAGACATCCTGAAGCCTGGGCAGTCATTAATTTGATTGTCCAATATTTCCCTTATGAGATAATGCCTCTCATAGCAAATGTGTACAGCGCGAGCTGAAAATGCATTTACAGCACTAAAAAACCAAACTTTTATAACAGCTAAACCAAACGTTTCCAATGTAAATTTCCACCTTTATATAGTGTAGAAAGGCATCCTGAAGCCTGGAAAGTCATTAATTTGATTGTCCAGTATTTCCTTCATGAGATATTGCAACACTTAGAAAAAGTGTACAGCGCCAGCAGACAATGAATTTTCAGCACTAAAAAAACGAAACTTCATTAACAGCTAAACCAAACGTTTCCAATGTAAATTTCCACATTTATAGAGTGTAAAAAGGCATCCTGAAGCCTGGGAAGTCATTAATTTGATTGTCCAGTATTTCCCTTATGAGATAATGCCTCACATAGCAAATGTGTACAGTGCGAGCTGAAAATGCATTTTCAGCACTAAAAAAACAAACTTTTATAACAGCTAAACTAAACGTTTCCAATGTAAATTTCCACCTTTATATAGTGTAAAAAGACATCCTGAAGCCTGGGCAGTCATTAATTTGATTGTCCAATATTTCCCTTATGAGATAATGCCTCTCATAGCAAATGTGTACAGCGCGAGCTGAAAATGCATTTACAGCACTAAAAAAACAAACTTTTATAACAGCTAAACTAAACGTTTCCAATGTAAATTTCCACCTTTATATAGTGTAAAAAGACATCCTGAAGCCTGGGCAGTCATTAATTTGATTGTCCAATATTTCCCTTATGAGATAATGCCTCTCATAGCAAATGTGTACAGCGCGAGCTGAAAATGCATTTACAGCACTAAAAAACCAAACTTTTATAACAGCTAAACCAAACGTTTCCAATGTAAATTTCCACCTTTATATAGTGTAGAAAGGCATCCTGAAGCCTGGAAAGTCATTAATTTGATTGTCCAGTATTTCCTTCATGAGATATTGCAACACTTAGAAAAAGTGTACAGCGCCAGTAGACAATGAATTTTCAGCACTAAAAAAACGAAACTTCATTAACAGCTAAACTAAACGTTTCCAATGTAAATTTCCACCTTTATATAGTGTAAAAAGACATCCTGAAGCCTGGGCAGTCATTAATTTGATTGTCCAATATTTCCCTTATGAGATAATGCCTCTCATAGCAAATGTGTACAGCGCGAGCTGAAAATGCATTTACAGCACTAAAAAACCAAACTTTTATAACAGCTAAACCAAACGTTTCCAATGTAAATTTCCACCTTTATATAGTGTAGAAAGGCATCCTGGAGCCTGGAAAGTCATTAATTTGATTGTCCAGTATTTCCTTCATGAGATATTGCAACACTTAGAAAAAGTGTACAGCGCCAGCAGACAATGAATTTTCAGCACTAAAAAAACCAAACTTTTATAACAGCTAAACCAAACGTTTCCAATGTAAATTTCCACCTTTATATAGTGTAAAAAGACATCCTGAAGCCTGGGCAGTCATTAATTTGATTGTCCAGTATTTCCCTTATGAGATAATGCCTCACATAGCAAATGTGTACAGCGCGAGCTGAAAATGCATTTACAGCACTAAAAAAACAAACTTTTATAACAGCTAAACCAAACGTTTCCAATGTAAATTTCCACCTTTATATAGTGTAGAAAGGCATCCTTGAAGCCTGGAAAGTCATTAATTTGATTGTCCAGTATTTCCTACATGAGATATTGCAAAACTTAGAAAAAGTGTACAGCGCCAGCAGACAATGAATTTTCAGCACTAAAAAAACGAAACTTCATTAACAGCTAAACCAAACGTTTCCAATGTAAATTTCCACATTTATAGAGTGTAAAAAGGCATCCTGAAGCCTGGGAAGTCATTAATTTGATTGTCCAGTATTTCCCTTATGAGATAATGCCTCACATAGCAAATGTGTACAGCGCGAGCTGAAAATGCATTTACAGCACTAAAAAACCAAACTTTTATAACAGCTAAACCAAACGTTTCCAATGTAAATTTCCACCTTTATATAGTGTAGAAAGGCATCCTGAAGCCTGGAAAGTGATTAATTTGATTGTCCAGTATTTCCTTCATGAGATATTGCAACACTTAGAAAAAGTGTACAGCGCCAGCAGACAATGAATTTTCAGCACTAAAAAACCGAAACTTCATTAACAGCTAAACTAAACGTTTCCAATGTAAATTTCCACCTTTATATAGTGTAAAAAGACATCCTGAAGCCTGGGCAGTCATTAATTTGATTGTCCAATATTTCCCTTATGAGATAATGCCTCTCATAGCAAATGTGTACAGCGCGAGCTGAAAATGCATTTACAGCACTAAAAAACCAAACTTTTATAACAGCTAAACCAAAACTGGGTTTAGCTAGTCAGTAAAACACTCTTTATAGTGTAGCAACGTTAGTAACGCTAAATTCTTACCTAGTTTATGAGACGAGTGCTGTACTTGACTATTTTTTGTAATTTATTATTATTATTTTTTTTTAATGCTTTATAGAGCAAATTGCACCTATGACAGTTGTTATTACCACAGAAGCCATCTCAAATGGTTGCAAACTCTGAGGGTGACTTTGAACCGGAAGTCCCGCCTCAATCGTCATCTGATTGACAGCGGAATCCTGGAGCCAGAGAAGAGAAAAGAATCAGACACGAAGTTGAAGAAGCGAAAAAAAATAAACATCGAATCTTAAAGTTCTCGCAACGAGGGTGACTGTTGGGGTCTGGAGAAGTGACCGGGAGATGGGGAGCCCCGTATTTTGGTCTTGGTAAGAGGGTAACTCACTTGATGTTGACGAGGGAACCTATGCCGCTATGCTATATACCGTCGTGAGAAAACTACGGCCTGGGGGCCACATGCGGCCCGTTAAACGTTTTAATCCGGCCCGCCGAATTTGAAAAAAAAAAAAATAAACCTTGTTAATGTTTTATTTTCAAAATAGTGTGGTTTTTCAAAGACAAGCTTTTGTTCACTTTCATTTAAAATTAAATGTATTTTTTTTCTCAGATGAGATGAGGTTACCAAAACACTCCATCCATCTGCTCCTGGTCCAGCCCCTCTGTCAAATTTTAGAACCCATTGTGGCCCGCCAATAAAAAAGTTTTCCCACCCCTGCTATATACTATAAACTATGTTGATGTCGTCAGGCCATTATAGAGTATTTCTTCTGACATTTTGAAGGAGAAATAATACTCAACGTTTTATTTTTTTATGATGTTTGAGGCATTCTGACTGAAATACAGTTAAATTGAGGTTACCAGTAGTCATTTCCATTACCTGTAAATGTAAATTAGAATGTAACTTACTACAGTGAACCCTCGGTTATCGCGGTTAATGGGGACCGAGACCACCCGCGAAAACTGAAAATCCGCGAAGTAGCGGCGCACCTTCAAAAATGCTTAAAAAAAAAAAGTGCGAAGTAGCGGCGCACCTTCAAAAATGCTTAAAAAAATAAATAAATAAAATAATATATATATATATATATATATATATATATATATATATATACGGGTAGAGAGAGAGAGGGTGAAATTCATGTTATAACAAAAAAAAAAATTATTAAAACATTTTTTTATTCCCCAGCCATTATTTTTGTATTTATTCAATTACTTCTTTTTGTATTTATTTAATTACTTCGACTTTTACCTGCTGGTACGCCGTCCGGTGTGCCCTGGCATTCTTCATTTATTTATTCATTTATTCATTCATAACTGACAGCCTCGCGCTCCGCTCATGCCCGGGCGGAAGGTGTTCCTCTTCGGCTTAACAACCACGCACGCCGGCCGGTCTCCTCCGGAGCTCTCGCACGGTCCCGAACGGAGCGAAATGTCGCCCCGCTAGTGCCCGGGCGGAAGTTGTTCCTCTTCGGCTTAACTGCCACGCACGCTGGCCGGAGCTCTGGTACGGTCCGAACCGCGCGAAACGTCGCCCCAAATCGTGCCCGGGGGAACGTGCTCTTCTTTGTCCACTCTCCTCTTCGCCCACGTTCTTCTTCGGCGCACGCCGGCCGTCTAACCACTCCAGCGCCCCGTCGTGCCGCTCGGCGAAACTACAATGCCCCCGAATATTTTTTAGACCCGCGAAGCACTGAACCCGCGAAAGGTGAACCGCGAAGTAGCGAGGGTTCACTGTATTGCAGCCAGATACCTATAAAATGTCATTTAATTTGCACTGTTTTGATCGCCACTGTTTTGCTCATTGAACAACAAATGAAAAGATGAATCATACACAGTGTTTGTAAAGATAATTGTCAATGTTTTATTAAATGAAATTCCAATGTAAAATTGTGTAATATTGTGTTATATAATGGGTCTACAACATACATTTCTCACAGACAAGTAGAGCTTTTTCTCATGAAATGTGTTGAAAAAAAACTAACATTTGAACATTGTTTTGCGTTACAACATCCGTGTTTACTGGTCATAAATTATTAACTTAAGTTTAATATACACTACACGAGCTGGGTAGCCACCACGCCTCAACCACCATAACAAGTTCGCTAACCCTTTAAGTCGAACGAGGTAGCTAACATATCGGGTTCAATTTGTACCAAAAATATGCTGTTGTGCCTTGTGTCTCTGTATATGTCGTCATGACGTGTCATTTGACAAAGCCTTGTGTCGATGTTAGTTGTCGATGTAACAGTCTTTGTTAGATGTCAATGTATGTCTATGTTAGATCTCAATGTGTCGATGTTAGATGTCAATCTATGTGTCTATATTAGATGTGTTTATGTTAGATGTCTATGTAAATGTTTGTTAGATGTCGATGTGTGTAAGATGTCTATGTAAAGGTTGGTTAGATGTCGATGTCTATGTAAATGTTTATGATGGATGTCGATGTGTCTGTTAGATGTCCGTGTTTGTTAGATGTGATTGTAATGGTTTATGTTATAGACGTCAATGTAAGTGTCAATGTTAGATGCCCATGCATGTTTGTTAGATGTCGATATATGTGTCATTGTTACATTTCAACGTAAATGTTGTTCGTGCAAGTTTCCAGTCCTCCAGCCACGTGACATCATGCGCGTCAAAGTGATAACTCGTACATTTCACGGAGGGAAAAAAAACAGACACCATTGGTAGTTTTGACCGGGAAAAAAAATCATTTATTTTTTTCGAACACCTCATGTCTCTTTCAGCGTAAGAATAAACATGACACGACCAAAATAAAATATACCAACACAGGCAAATATTTAAGGAGCACTCAAGAGATACACTTCAGCTCATTTAATCCCACCTATTTTTACTAACGCAAACCCTTCAATTCTAGCGCCCACAGAATAGTGTGCTATAATGCTATAAAAATATGGAGCCTTTACCTGACAGCGTTTGAATATAACTGAATTCCCATTGCTCACGAAAAACTGAGAAACTAAGAACAAACATTTCAAGCACAAGCTTGACTTGACTTCAACAGTTCTATTTTTTCTTTTGTGACAGCTCAGACATCAAAATAATGCTTTCCTTCTATAAAATAAAAACAGCATGACAAAAGGTGCTGAAATAAACTATATACGGAAGTGCGTGAGTGACAGTGTGTGCATGTGTTTTTGCAACGCATGTGTACACCCCGCCATACAAATTACACAATTCGTTGGGTATGTGGTATACACTTAAAAACAATTGCCTTGGAGCAAGTGAACACAACACGTCTCACACTGTATACATGCTGTAGAAGGGCTGGGCGATATGACCTCAAATCAATATCGCGAGAAATCGAGCAATTTTACCTCGATAACGATAAATGCACAATAAATTCCCACGTGGACTAAAATCAAAATAAATGCAGGAATTGCATATTGACTGTTTTTTTTATTGACCAACTGGTACACTTTACTTTCAATGAAAAATAAAAGTACAAAAATCATTTGTATGAACATTCCAAATAGCTTGCAGGGTTCGCGGTTAACTTTAAAAACTGCTTGCCCATAGGGCAAGTGCCACTAAAATTTGCCTTGCCCGAGTGGCCAAATTACTTGCCCGACTTGGGCAAGTGACAATTTTTTTTCTCTAAGAATAAAATGTTTATGGTTGTAAAATGTGCGCCACAAATGTAAATAAACATATAATCTGATAAGCATAAATTAATCTTGTTTTCATCGTCAACCATGAAACCCTACTCACAAGAGCAAATGTATCATCCTGTGCAGTTATTGAAAATGTTAATTGTAGTTTTAATAATTAACAAATCTGCATGTTAAATTGGGAAAATGATATTACAGCAATCCAGATGATCAATTTTAAGTCCAGGAGAGCGTATTAATTGAGGAATCACATGAGTAAATTATGAGTGTGGCAAATTTGTGTATTCCTTTAAGACCAGTGCCTGTGGTGCTGCCTCCATAAGTTTCATAGCATAAACAGAACACAGTCACTGACACTATGTCAGGTCACATCATGGAGCTAATGAATTAACAGCCAATAATCAAATATTACTCCCTTCCTTACTCACAACTGAATTGTCTACTTAAAAATATTCGAGCTATTTTAGTCATGTCAGAGGAATCCGAAATGTTCGGATTTGAACGAACTCGTCGCCAATTTTCGGCCAAAATATCGTAGGTTTTTGTTGTGTTTTTCAAACTTCAAATGAGGATGCTACGACAGCGAGTTCCAATACTGCGGGATTTATTGACGTCCACTTTAACTCGACATTCACTGAACTAACTGATCTGTCATGACCCGTGTCTGCCACGTCAGTGTTTTTGTTGTTATTTTCTTCCCTCCTTCCTGCCATGTGCCTTTTGTTATTGTTTTCATCACCTCCCTGCCATGTGCCTTTGTTATTGTTTTCGTTCTCACCAGCTACGCACCTGTTCCTAGTCATCATCACGCACCTGTTCCTAGTCATCATCACGCACCTGCTTCCCATCTGCTCCCCTAAGTACCCGGACTATTTAAACCTTCCAGACCGACAACGCAGTGTCGGGTCATTACCCTGTTTGCCTCCTGTTGCCACGTCACCTCGGACTCTCACGACTTGCGCTTCGCTCCCGTTGTTGCACTTGTCTTCGTTCCCTGTCCGCCTGGCTCGTTCCCGTCTCGTGTTTGGTCCTTGTCATCGTCCAGTTAGTCTCGTTCAGTTGCCTGTGTTGTTTCTTTGCCCACGCCCCGTTGTTCGTCCCCACCAAGCTCCACAATAAATCTCCTTAAAGCTTCACCTACCCCTGCTTCCTCGCTTCTTGGGTCCACCTCCTCATCGCCGCAAGGCGACTCCTGACAGAATGACCCGACCTCGAAAAAAGGACCCAGCGAGGGGCTCGCGGCGGCGTCATGGACACCGCCGCACGGACCCCCCCCACCAACCCGCCGATCAGCTCAGCGCCACATCTGCCACGCTACCCGCTTCCCCAGATTACGAGGACTTGTTCGAAAAGACAGCCTACCTTTTGGACTCCCGCCGCGCTGAGCTGGGCGCACGACTGGCCCAGATAGCGGAGCAGGTGGCCTCGATCGCGGAGAAGGGCGCCGCCGCGGTACCACCCCGGGAGACTATCATGGAGCTGACAGCTCAGATGGTGGAGCTGGAGGTCAAGATGGTGGAGAGCATGAGGCTGGCACAGCTGGCCGACCGACAGCTGGCTGAAAGGCGTCCCGCCTCCACATCATCTGCAGCAACCCACGTCGCCTCCACGTCCGTAGCAGCAACCCACGTCGCCTCCACGTCAGCTGCAGCAACCCATGCAGCCCCCACGTCAGCTGCACCGACCGTGCAGCCTCCGGTGCCTGCCCCTCACCAGCCTGCCGACCAGCCCCGTACCTCGTCTTCCTTTCACGGTAACGCCCTCGTCTTCCTTCCCGACCTTCCTCCACACTGTACCATTGATTCCGATTACGACGACAATTTTGATCACCAGGCCAATTCACCCACTCACGCTTTAGTTGATAATGATTTAGCAGATGATTCTGAGCACTATGCCCCGCACGTTTTTGTCGACTCGGATCACGAGTACGATGCAGACCACATCTACGCCTTGTTAGACGCTCAGCGCCACCCGGACACAGTTAGTACCAGTCACTTTTTCCCCCCCGAACCATTCCTGACACCTTTTTCGTTTGAGTCTTCCAAGACCACCTCCCAATCCACCTCGCGCACTTCACGTCCCAAATCACGTAGATCACGGCCACGTCGTTCCCCTCGTTCACCATCGGTTTTAGCACCTGCTCACGTTCCCCTGGCACCCCCTAGCTCGCGTTCACCAGCCCCTGTAACCTTGGTCCCGCGTGTTCCCCATTCCCCTGATTCCCTATGGCGGCAGGCTGATAGGGATCAGGGCCCCCGGTTCGGCTGTGCCCGGACCGACTGCTGCATCCGGCCCTCTGTCGCCCCCCCGCCAGCTACTGAGCTTTGTCCCGGCTCCTCTCCAGCCGCAGCGTCCCATCCCGGCTCTCTGCCAGCTGCTGAGCCCCGTCTCAGCTCCCCGCTAGCTGCTGAGCCCCGTTCCGGTTCCTCCCCAGCTGCTGAGCCCCTTTTCGGCTCCCCGCCAGCTGCTGAGTCCCGTCCCGGCTCCTTGCCAGCCGCAGCGTCCCGTCCGGGCTCCCTGTCAGCTGCTGAGCCCCGTCTCAGCTCCCCGCTAGCTGCTGAGCCCCGTTCCGGCTCCTCCCCAGCTGCTGAGCCCCTTCCCGGCTCCCCGCCAGCTGCTGAGCCCCTTCCCGGCTCCCCGCCAGCTGCCGAGCCCCGTTCCGGTTCCCCGCCAGCTGCCGCGCCCCGTGCCGGCTCCCCGCCAGCAGATGAGTCCCGTTCCGGCTCCCCGCCAGATGATAAGCCCCGTCCCGGTTCCCCCCGAGCTGCTGGGGCCTGTTCTGACCTCCCGAGAGCTGCTGACCCCCGCTCCGGCGCCTCGCCAGCGCTTCAAGTTCCTGTTCCGGCGGAGCACGTCCTGCGTCCGCCACAAGTCCCTGTTCCGGCGGAGCACGCCCTGCGTCCGCCACCGGTCCCTGTTCCGGCGGAGCACGCCATGCGTCCGCCACAAGTCCCAGTTCTGGCGGAGCACGTTCGGCGTCCGCCACAAGTCCCTGGTCCGGCGGAGCACGCCCTGCGTCCGCCACCAGTCCCTGTTCCGGCGGAGCACGTCCTGCGTCCGCCACAAGTCCCTGTTCCGGCGGAGCACGTCCTGCGTCCGCCACAAGTCCCTATCCCGGCGGAGCACGCCCTGCGTCCGCCACAAGTCCCTGTTCCGGCGGAGCACGTCCTGCGTCCGCCACAAGTCCCTGTTCCGGCGGAGCACGCCCTGCGTCCGCCACCAGTCCCTGTTCCGGCGGAGCACGCCCTGCGTCCGCCACCAGTCCCAGTTCTGGCGGAGCACGTTCGGCGTCCGCCACAAGTCCCTGGTCCGGCGGAGCACGCCCTGCGTCCGCCACCAGTCCCTGTTCCGGCGGAGCACGTCCTGTGTCCGCCACAAGTCCCTGTTCCGGCGGAGCACGTCCTGCGTCCGCCACAAGTCCCTATCCCGGCGGAGCACGCCCTGTGTCCGCCATCAGTCCCTGTTCCTGCGGAGCACGCCATGCGTCCGCCACAAGTCCCTGTTCTGGCGGAGCACGTTCTGTGTCCGCCACAAGTCCCTGTTCTGGCGGAGCACGTCCTGCGTCCGCCACCAGTCCCTGTTCCGGCGGAGCACTCCATGCGTCCGCCCCAAGTCCCTGTTCCGGCGGAGCACTCCATGCGTCCGCCCCAAGTCCCTGTTCCGGCGGAGCACGCCATGCCTCCGCCACAAGTCCCTGTTCTGGCGGAGCACGTCCTGTGTCCGCCACAAGTCCCTGTTCCGGCGGAGCACGCCATGCGTCCGCCACAAGTCCCTATCCCGGCGGAGCACGTTCTGCGTCCGCCCCCAGTCCCTGTTCCGGCGGAGCAGGCCCCGCGTCCGCCACAAGTCCCAGTTCTGGCGGAGCACGCCTTGTGTCCGTCACAAGTCCCTGTTGCAGCGGGGCACGCCCTGCGTCCGCTACCAGTCCCGGTCCCCGCTGCGCCCGGCCCGCCGCAGCTCCAAATCCCTGCTTCGGCGGTGCCAGACGGCCCGCCGCCAACCCAATTCCCTGTCCCGGCGGCGCCCGAGGACACGCCATTGCTTCCCGTCACTGCCTCGGCGGTGCTCGACGATCCGCCGTCGCCCCAAGCTCCTTTTTCGGCGGAACTCGACGATTCGCCGGCGCTCCAGTTTCCTGCCTGGGCGGTGGACGACGACCCGCCGTCGCTTCTCGTCTCTGTCACAGCGGCTCCCGACGAAGCGCCGCCGCTCCACGTTCCTGTCTCGGCGGGGTTGGAGGACCAGCCGCCGCTCCACGTTCCTGTCTCGGCGGGGTTCGAGGACCAGCCGCCGCTCCACGTTCCTGTCTCGGCGGGGCTCGAGGACCAGCCGCCGCTCCACGTTCCTGTCTCGGCGGGGCTCGAGGACCAGCCGCCGCTCCACGTTCCTGTCCCGCGGGCACTCGACGATCATCCGCCGCTCCAAGTTCCCGTCCCGCCGGCGTTCGACGACCAGCCACAGCTCCACGTTCCTGCTTCGGCGGGGCTCGACGACCTGCCGCCGCTCCACGTTCCTGTCTCGGCGGGGTTCGACGACCAGCCGCCGCTCCACGTTCCTGACTCGGCGGGGCTGGACGACCAGCCGCCGCTCCACGTTCCGGTCTCGGGTGCGCCCGGACGTCCGCCTGAATGGCCCCGTCGGGACTCGCTGGTCTGGCCCCCTGGACATCCGCCAGACCGGCCTAGTTCGCGGGCCTTGGTCCCGCCTCCCGGACGTCCGCCCGAATGGCCCCGTCGGGACTCGCTGGTCTGGCCCCCTGGACATCCGCCAGACCAGCCTAGTTCGCGGGCCTTGGTCCCGCCTCCCGGACGTCCGCCCGAATGGCCCCGTCGGGGCTCGCTGGTCTGGCCCCCTGGACATCCGCCAGACCGGCCTAGTTCGCGGGCCTTGGTCCCACCTACCGGCCCCCTTCCGCCCGCCCTCGTTCTTGGACTTGGTTTCATTTTTGACTGTTTTCATTTGGGACGTCTGGAAGCCGTCCCTTGAGGGGGGGGTACTGTCATGACCCGTGTCTGCCACGTCAGTGTTTTTGTTGTTATTTTCTTCCCTCCTTCCTGCCATGTGCCTTTTGTTATTGTTTTCATCACCTCCCTGCCATGTGCCTTTGTTATTGTTTTCGTTCTCACCAGCTACGCACCTGTTCCTAGTCATCATCACGCACCTGTTCCTAGTCATCATCACGCACCTGCTTCCCATCTGCTCCCCTAAGTACCCGGACTATTTAAACCTTCCAGACCGACAACGCAGTGTCGGGTCATTACCCTGTTTGCCTCCTGTTGCCACGTCACCTCGGACTCTCACGACTTGCGCTTCGCTCCCGTTGTTGCACTTGTCTTCGTTCCCTGTCCGCCTGGCTCGTTCCCGTCTCGTGTTTGGTCCTTGTCATCGTCCAGTTAGTCTCGTTCAGTTGCCTGTGTTGTTTCTTTGCCCACGCCCCGTTGTTCGTCCCCACCAAGCTCCACAATAAATCTCCTTAAAGCTTCACCTACCCCTGCTTCCTCGCTTCTTGGGTCCACCTCCTCATCGCCGCAAGGCGACTCCTGACATGATCCCCGTAGCGCCCGCCCATTGCCCCCGATAAGGCCAATGGACCATACCAAAACATAAGGGGTTGTCTGGGTTAAACCATCACCATACAGTGCACACAAACAGATCACACCACCGTTTTCGTCAAAATTAAAGATATTTGGCTGCTTTAAAAAATGCTTGCCCGGTCGGGCAAGTTGCCCATAATTTTACCTTGCCCGTGGCCAAATTTCACTTGCCCCGGGCAATCGGGAAGCGGTTAACCGCGAACCCTGAGCTTGCTTTGCATGACTTGAACAATGTCACAAAGAAAAAGGGTACCTCTTGCGAAATCTTTTTCTGCAAATAGATTGCGCCAAGATGCTCTCATGATGTAAATAATGGCAAATAAAAAAACGCTAAATAAAATGAAAGAAAATGTCAATGCAAGCCAAATAAACAAGTGGGTATTATCGGGGAAAATGTGCCGTCTCGAGTACTCTGCTGCGCAGTCGCCACTTGTCATCTATGTAATGCACAGTTAGGCTCAATCAGGGATCCATGTTGCGACCCGACCACAAGTCGGATGTAGATGCAAAATGCTTGACATGTCTAAGCTCCCGGCCCGATGTAGTCCATATCGGGAAATACGGCTTTCATGAAGCGTTTAAATCCTGTGCGCGCCACGTAGCTAGAGGAGCTTTATCTTTAGCTATGTGCTAAGCTATCGCGTCCACCTCTGAGACGTTCTCTCGTATGGTGTCGCCTCCGTTCATGGGCTGTTGTCACTTGTCGAACCTTGCTTCTCACTTTGAACTTTCAGCACAGCATGGTTGTGTTGTGGGTGGTGAGAAAGCTTCTGGATTTGAATCGCCAGCAACGAGAGCGACAGACGGGTGGAGTCACATGACTAGAGGCGCTGTAGCGGTCTTAAAGGGGCATGAACATTGCCGCAGACAAAAGGCTTTTCTTTTTTTATTCATCGAATTTACCGACATGGGCAAAATGATTTCGGTCATTGTAATAAATTTCGGTAACGGTAAATTTTCGGTTTATCGCCCAGCCCTATGCTGTAGCATGGCTTTTTTTGCCGTGGGTGTCAAATATTTTACTTTGTTTTCAGAGTGCTTACAGACCTCTTGGTTTTGCCTCAAAATAATTGTCTGCAAAGCAGTCTGTGCCATCCGCATCATTGATGTGCAGGAGTAGCTTGTTGGTAATAAATAGCTGCAAGAAGTCCGCTGTTTGCCGCAGCATCCAGTGGTCCAGCGCTCGCAGTGAAAGTCTTGTCTGGCAGCCCGAACCATCCCCAAACATTTCGAGATGCACGCCCACTAAATTCCAGAAATATAAACATGGACAAACTTGACATTCTTCCAGATTCTGTCTCTTTGCATTGTTTTGAAGTTACTCCTGCAACTTTTCCACTTCTTCGATCCTCCCCATTGTCTGAAAAAGAAGTGTATATTTTGATTTGAAATAATGACCTCAACATACCAATACATTTGTTTATCATCTGAACTGGATTATTTTGAAACAACATTTGGGTTGGACATCTGGGATTTGTTGTTGTGTATATTCAGAGTAATCCTTTTCTTGTATATAGCTAAAGCAATAGTCGCTGGCCTTGAAAATGGGTACAAGACTTGACCAAATTAAGATGCCATAAGGTCTAATTTGCCCCTTCTCTACCACAACTGATTTAGAGGCCATTAGTAACAGATTTGAGAAGACCACTTTTAAAGATATGAAGCCAGAGCTCGGCACCGGACCCATTTTAATTATTTATTATAATTTTAATGTATTATTGAGCAAATGACACAATATGTCAGTAGTGATTACCACAGAAGTCATGTCAAAATAGTGCAAATTCTGAGGTCGACTTCAAATCAGACAGGCGGAGACGAGCGCCAGAGAAGAGATGAGAATCAGAAGAGATGTTGAAGAAGCTAATAACAAAAAAAACAAAAAAACACATCAAATCTCCATGTAGTAGCAACGGGGATGGCTCATGGGGTCAGGAGAAGTGAGCGGGAGATGGGGAGTATGAGGTGCCGTTGGGGACAAAAGTCAGGAATCGCTTCACACTTCTGAAATGCACTCTTACACACCAGTGAAATTGTTGTTGCTCATGCATACTTATGAAACGCTATCATACATACGAGTGAAACGCTCTCATACACACTAGTGAAATAGTTGTTGCTCATACACTCGTCAAATGCGCTCATACACATAGGTGAAACATTCTCATACACACCAGTGAAAGGCGCTCAGGCACAATTGTGAAATTATTGTTATTCATAAATACAACTGAAACATGCTCATGCCCATACACGAGTGAAATGCTTTCATACAAACACCCACACTGTTGAAAATGCTGTCATGAACACAAGATCGCACAAATACTAAAATGTAAAAATTAATCATTTATTTAGCAGGGATGCATGGTGGGCGACTTGTTAGCACGATGGTCTCACAATGCAGAGGTCGCGGGATTGATTCCGGCTTTCCTGTTTGGAGTTTGCATGTTTCCCACACGCCTGCGTGGGTTCTCCGGTTTCCTCCCACATTCCAAACACATGCATGGCAGGTTGTTTGGACACCCTAAATTGGTGTGAGTGTGAGCGCGGATGGTTGTTTGTCTTTGTGTGACCTGCGATTGGCTGGCAACCAGTTTAGGGTGTACCCCACCTACTGCCCCAAGATAGCTGGGATAGGCTCCAGCACCCCCCGCAACCCTTGTGAGGAGAAGCCGTACAGATAATGGATGGTGGGATGGCATTCATAATGGACGGCCGCCACGGTGGGCGACTTGTGAGCACGATGGTCTCACAATGCAGAGGTTGTGGGATCGATTCCGGCTCCGGCCTTCCTGTGTAGAGTTTGCATGTTCTCCCAAGCCTGCGTAGTTTTCTCTGAGTTCGCCAGTTTCCTCGCACATTGCAAAAACATGCATCCATTTACTCTGATGCCAATGTTTTCTGTACCTTATGGCAGATTTTTCTCTTTGCCGAAGACTATTAGCACTTGTAGAGCGAGGACCTGTGCCACAGTCGTCAACTGCACCCTAAAATCTGATCATTTTGTATTTTAGACATTACACACTACACAGTTAAAGATGGTCCAAAAAAGAAAAATGGATTAATGTATTTCAACTTACATAATACTCTTTAAAGAGCTGACCAGCTCATTCCCAGAGGTACGTATTGGGGCGTATTGGTCGTCTTTACAGAAGACTCCAGGAGGTAACTCAGGTTTGACCTTCAGCCACAACAGAGTGTTGGGTGTGAGTGCTTCCAAGTCGTTGAGGTCGGAAGATGTCCTTGTGATAGGCCTGCTGTTTATAACTGCTTCAGCCTCACCAAGCAAGGTATATTGACTTTCTTCACCCGAAATTTGTTCTTTTACAGTGACATTCAGGATTTTTCTCACAGACCAAATAAGTCGCTCACAGCTTCCTCCGTGGTGGGAACCTGCTGGGGGATTGCTATGCCACTGAATACCTTTTTGCAGCAAGTGTTTCTCGATTTACTTAGTGTTCCATTCTTTGATTGATTTCTTCATTTCACTGTCAGCTGATCTAAAGTTGGTTCCGTTATCAGAATACATCTCTCTCACTTGTCCTCTTCTGACAAGAAATCTTCGGATTGCGTTGAGACAAGCATCTGTGTCACGTGAAGATGCAATTTCCAGATGTACGGCTCGTACAGCGAGACATGTAAAAATCACGCCGTATCTCTTTACTTGTCCTCTAACCCTACTTACTTAGAATGGACCAAAATAATCAACGCCAATTCTCTTGAAAGGCGGATCGTCAGGTAGCACTCTTCTGATGACTCTAGCAGCTCGAGGTATCCAAAACTGTTGATGCAGATTAGCCATCATGTGGTTCCTTCCAGCGTGAGCTGTAATCTCATGAATGTATCTCAGGACTAGCTTTGTGTTATGTGAATCCTTGGCAAGATGGCTTGCTGTTTTGCTGTTTCAGGCATGGCTGCGTGGCTCAACTGTCCACCAACCCTCATGACACCATCTTGAAGTACTATATTGAACTTGTAAAGTGGGCTACTTTTCTTCACCCTTTTTTGTTTTTCAAATATGGCTAAATCTTTTTTGAAACTTCGCCTTTGACAGTATTTCACAAGTTCTCTTTCTGCTTTATCCAAGTCGTCGCAGGTCAAATACTTTCCTTTGACAGTTCTCTTGAATAAATTCATCTTGCCTTCTTCACCTAATGTGATTAACTCCTTTCTATTTTCCTTTACTCTGTCAGTAAGTCTTTCAGCTTTAGAAACCAGGCTACGGCCTGCTTCAATGCTGTCCAAGACGAATAATGGTTCATCCACTGGCCCAGAGAATCTTTGGGCTACAGTGACTGAATTACATGCACTTGAGTCACTCATTTGACCTCCAGGTCATTAATTGGTAATTTGAAGTGGTTTTTGTGTTTAACTAAATTCCTGGACACTGCCTGATTTTTTTCAGAGCTGTACAACCACTAGAAAGGGTGGTTCCCACAATGTGAGTTTTGCTCAGGTGGCCCAACAATGTCACAAAAACAAGTAGGGGTGTGTGTGTGTGTTTGTATAAGCTACATGTTGGGGACCAACATCGGACAGCACACCCACTGTAGGGGACCAAAATTTTTGTGGGGACCAAAAATCTGGGCCCCACAAAAAAGAGCATTGAATTCAGTGATAAGAAGCTCAGGGGGAGGTCCTGTCAAAGTTTCAGGGCTTCCCAGGAAGGTCACAAAAACAAGACGAGTGTGCTAGAAATGTGTGTGCGGAAAAATTACTCAGGATCGCTGTCTAGTGGTCGGTCCCGGTACTGCACTTACGCACACTTCACACACTCGGCTGGTCTGCGCATGTGCAGGACAGTCTGCTTTATGTCAGGCAGCCACCCTCCCCTCCCCCACAGCCCAACCCGAAAAATTGAGATGTTAGTTAAGTATTTATTCCTATTATTGAGTGAGATTACATATTTTTACTTGGCAGCTGGCACAACAGCTAAGCTTGGAGCACAGTTATTGCAAAATAAAATAAATAAACAGTAACAACAATAACGATTGTTAATATTGTTATACTTTATAGCGTAACCTATTTATACTAATTTTCTGTATGCAATTTCAAGTGCAACTAATATAGTTGTGCATATAGATAGCCACCAAACTCCATACATTAGATAAAAATAAGAGCCACGATGTTAACCAATTAACAGTTCAAGAAAAAAGCAGACATCCAAGAACTTGCTTTGTTACTTTTGCGTGGCCAGAACTACAAACCCCAAAGCAGAGCAAACCCAAAACATCAGAGAAAGTACAATACTTTTGTCAAGGAGTGGTGCTGCTGCTTTGCGATCGCTGCCACCATAGTGAACGCGCTCCCACATTCGTGCACACGCACACATGCCACACACCTGTTTTCCACGTCCTGTCAGTCCACTCCGTCGGTCCGCATTTATTTCGTTGGTCAGCCATCACGGTTGGGTGCGCACTAGATCGCTGTTAAACCATCTTCTACGCCACAGTCCTCGTGTTCAACAAACATTTCTCCCGAATTCGCCTACCATGCACAACTCTCCACTTTCAAACCGAGCGCCGCTGTTACTTCCGGGTTTTTAGCGCCAAGCACTTGACGCTAGCGTGTGACGTCATGGCGAAATACTAGGTTTTAAAATAAAAATTTTCTTTTTTTTGTACAGTCTAAGTGCATGGGGTTATGATAGATCGAATGAGTATACCTTTATGTACTCACTAACATTTATGTTGATCATAAAATGTTGTTTTGATGAAGAAAACTGTTATTTTTTAGAATCAATTGGCTTAGGGCACTTGGGCAAACTACGGCCCGGGGGCCACTTGTGGCCCGTTAAACGTTTCAATCCAGCCCCCCAAACTTGAAAAAAATTAAATGAATAAGCCTTGTTAATGGTTTATTTTCTAAATACTGTGGTTTTTCAAAGACATATATATTGTTGTAATGCTTTTGTTCACTTTCGTTTAAAATTAAATGTATTTTAGGACTCATTGTGCCCCCCCCCTCCCAATCCAAAAGTTTGCCCATCCCTGGCATAGTGGATGGGCCGAGGAGTTTAAAAGGCACACATCATGCATTTTTCAGTCAGTTTTAGCCAGGGCTTGGTATGGGGAAGACCAGCTGGTTTACATGTAATCATTAAATTTTCCCAAGTTTTATTTAAGTTAATTGGACAAAACAAAAAAAACGCAATATTCTTCTGCCAGAGAGTATGTAATATTCTTCTGCCATTTTATTGTAGAGGGCCATTTTGAGCCCCTAACAATATTATTCAACCAAGAGATCATGAGTCGTCGCCCACTTACTTTCTGAAGTCAGCTGGGATGTCACGGCTGTGACCCTCGTGAGGATAAAGTGGTTCAGATGGAAAAGTAGGACTAAGGGCTTTTTCTCAGGTTTCCATGCGCAAATCCATGTATATTAGGTTAATTGGAGACTCTAAATTCTCTACTCATCAAATGACATTCGTGACCCTGATGGATAGATAAAATAGATTATTAATCTGCCATGGGAAGTCCAAGGTGTCTGGTAGAAAGAAATGCATTCATACACTCATTACACAGTCAACCAAGCAAAGACACAAAGCCTAGGGCAGGGGCGGGCAAACTTTTTGATTGGAGGACCACAATGGGTTCTAAAATATGACAGAGGGGCCGGACCAGGAGCAGATGGATGGAGTGTTTTGGAAACCTCACCTCATCTGAGAAAAAAAATACATTTAATTTTAAATGAAAGTGAATAAAAGCATTCCAACAATAATATTTGTCTTTGAAAACCACAGTGTTTAGAAAATAAAACATTAACAAGGTTTATTCATTAAATTTTTTTCAAGTTCGGCGGCCCGGATTAAAACTTAACGGGCCGCATGTGGCCCCCGGGCCGTAGTTTGCCCTCGCCTGGCCTAGGGCATAAACACATACATGTAATATCCAATCCGCTTATTCTCACAAGGATAGCGTGCTGGAGCCTACCCAGCTGTCAACGGACAGTAGGCGGGGCACACCCTGAAGTGGTTGCCAGCCAATCGCAGGGCACGCAAAGACGAACAACCATCTGCGCTCAAACTCACTCACAAATGCAACCTCCACACAGGAAAGCTGGGTCCCGGGATCGAACCCTGCACCTTGGGACTGCGAGCCGGATGTCCTAACCAGTCTTAACTCATTAAATACCAGCCATTTTCACTGGAGCAACCCGCTCAATCCCAGCGTTTTCCTGGGTTTTGACTAATATTGCAAGGCCCACAGAATATAGTATTCTAATGCTATATAGACATGGAGCACACCCGAAGAAAGATGAGACTCTCTTCTTTCAACAGAAAAAAATGTTTGTTCCTATCTTTTTCCATTCTTGAGCAATCGGCATTTGAAAATAGCTAAATTTCATGAAAACTCCAATCCCTGGGGAAAAAACTGAGAAAATGAGCTTTTTGTAAACTGATGCATTTTGACCATAATTTGAATTTTGACACTATTATTTATGGCTTTTATGACACCTCTAACATCTAAATAATGCATGCCTTCTATAAAATAACAAAAAAAAGCACAAAAAATGTTTTTGATAAAATAAATTTATTTGCACATAACACTAAACGACTGAACTGTTGAACTATGTACAAAAATGAAATACATCAGTGTCATACATACTTTTTTTTTGTGTGATATAAAATAAAACAGTTGCCTTGATGCAAGGGCACACAACATAGTTCACACCACATTCTTGTTTCACTCCGTTTGCCTTTGCACAAACAGACCCGACACTTTCGTTGTGGTCTGGCTTTGCTGGTCCGTGGAAAATAGGCGAGCTTGTGTTTGTCCACTGGGGTTTGTGTGAAAATAATTGTCTGGGAAGTGATTGCTGGCATCCGCGATGTGCTGCAGAAGCTCATCCGTGAGAAACAGCTGCAGGAAATCAGCTGGCTCCTCAGACTCCAAATGGGCAGCGGCATTCAGTGGTCCAGGGGTTGCTGTAAAGTCGATTTTCCTCGGTTGCCATCCAGTGTGACGCCATCCGGAACCACTGCTTCCTGATGCACAACCTGTAAATTACAGAAATACAAACAATTGGAAATATATATTTATTGCTGCATTTTATTGCTGGCGTGTGAAGTTTCATATTATAATTTACCTTTCTTTACACCAACAAGACGAGGAGGAACTTTCTTGCCGCGGGATGCACAATCTGTGAATTTTAGAAAGTATGCATGATTACCACACCATTCAGTATTGTTGTTTCCTCGTCGGGGAGGAGATGCGCTCGCGCGTAACTGCACATTTACGCGACATTTTCTGCCCGCAAGATGCATGATATGTACAATAAAAGCATGAGGGCTAAAACCACATGTTCAATGGTAACTTGCGAGCGTTTACTTCCTCGTCGGCGAGGACTTACGCTCGCGTGTAATTGTGCAATAGGCGCCCGGACGAGAAAGTCAGCGAGCAAGCTTGCGTCTAACTGCACATTTACGCGACATTTTCTGCCCGCAAGATGCATGATATGTACAATAAAAGCATGAGGGCTAAAACCACATGTTTAATGGTAACTTGCGAGCGTTTACTTCCTCGTCGGCGAGGACTTACGCTCGCGTGTAATTGTGCAATAGAGGCGGCCGGATGAGGAAGTCAGCGAGCAAGCTCGCGTCTAACTGCACATTTACGCGACATTTTCTGCCCGCAAGATGCATGATATGTACAATAAAAGCATGAGGGGTAAAACCACATGTTCAATGGTAACTTGCGAGCGCTTACCTCCTCGTTCGGGGGGGATCTGGTGAGGACTCTCAGCTGCTTTGGCTATTGTCCGAAGGCAGGCGATGCAGGCCGCAAGGCACGCGCACCCTCTTTAGACGCCGTTTTGTTGTGACGACGACGAAGCGTCATCCTCTCAACCAAAGCGTCTCCATCGCCTTGATGCTTTTAGGAAGCTTTTTTTTTACAAAAAAGCATTCCTCGATCGTCATTTGCTTGGAGGATTTCATTGCTAACGCTACTAATGCGACTGCTGCTAGTGCTGCCGATGCTGCTGCTACCCACGCTGCTCTCCACACTTATAAGTCTACCCCAGGATCCCGCCCCCCCATTTGTACCTCTGGCGCAGATTCAAGGCGGATCTTTTGCACCTCTGCCCCCTGCTGGGTGATTTTTACATGATTCACAATGCGGACAAGGCTGATTCTCAGTCAGAGGTTGCATCAGACCCTTATGTACACTATGACGTAAAAAAGACAGGAAACGTACTTATACGTCTTTGGTAGAGGGCGCCATTGCATTAAAAGACGTCTTTGTACGTCTAAGGGAGTAAATGAGTTGAACAAAGTACAGGGTCCTTCACCTGACTACAGATGATCTTCTGGGGACTTTATTTGGTTTTAATCACTTTTGGGGTCTGTATCTATGCACACTCCCTGGTTTTGCTACCTTCCCGGGTACCACATACACACTGCTTAGTTTCTCTGCCTTCGTGGGTACCACATACATATTGCTTGGTTTCTCTGCCTTCCTGGGTACGACATACACACTGCCTGGTTTTGCTACCTTCCTGGGTACCAGTCACACAAACGTCAGACGACTCAGCACATACCGACTGTCTCAGCACTACACACTTTCACTCCAAGGCAGTGCTGTGAACCAACTTACTGACAAGAGGTAGTATTTAGAATTTTAAAAAGTGCTTGAAAGGTTTTGTTCATGTAAAACCAACAGATTATGACATTATTATTATTATTTAAATCAGTATTAAACAGCATCAGCATAGGTTAAAGATATTATACAGACTATATACGATAAAAAAATACTAAACCACCCTTGCTTTTCCGTCATTTCTTGTATAAGTTAACACACAGATGTATAACATTTGTTTATACAAATATAACGATTAAAAAGTAGCTGATTAGAGTTTTAATTTTGTATTCATTAATCTGTAATAAAAATGGACATATTTTGGTTAATAAAATTAACAAGAAATAAAAGTAAAGGGTGTTCTAATACTTTTTTCAAGATTGTCCTAACATACATTTAATGTTTACAGTATATGTCTTCGGAAGAAGCGCAGCATTAGATTTTTTTTTTTGTTCTCTCTCTTTGACTTCTGAATTTGAATTTCTGTCACAGATGTGCTTGAATTCTATTTTGGATGATTTGTGTTAAACTGCACAAATATTTGAAGAGCCATAGAATTCAAGAATCACACCAGTGCTGCTACTCCTCCGAACGGGTGAACGCCCTTGATTAACAACCTGCGTTGAGGTGGCTTTTGAGATTCGTGGTGTGGGAGAAAAATCTCTGAAGGCATTCTTAGACTTCAAGAGAGGGTCCACAATTTTCAAAGATTCACTTCCGTCTGAATCAGAGGCCTCACTTGTATCCGGAATATATTCATCTCCACTGTCATCTGAGTTGGAGTAATAATGCTTATCCATTCCAAAGTCAGCCTGTTTTTTTAATCTAAAAAACAACAACAACAACGAAATATAAAGGATAGAAGGCAGGAGACCAATAAAATATATGCAATTTGCTTGTAAGATTCCCTGAAATCTATATGGGTTGTTTACCTGTATACTTTTGGTCCTCCTGAGCCTTGGGATAGTAATATGGTCTGGGTCTGAGGCACAAAGTTCAGGGGCAGGATTTGACAATGATTCGTCAGAATCTGTGTCGTTATTCCAAGGAAGATTCAGCCCATATTTTTTGTCCAAGGGAGGAGACTGGGTTGCATCAGAGTCCAAGAGAAAATTGAGAACCCATTAAATACTTAATCCCCAGAGGAATCTGCACAGAAAAAGGTCTTAATTCTATTTGAAAAAAAAAAAAACTAAAATATTGATGAATGATATTATGACAAAATAATGTAATAACAAAATTAGAATGATTTTAGGAAATTATTTGCAAAACCAAAACATTGTGGTACGATAATAATGCATATAATTATTCTACGCAGCTATATTTAACAAAAACACTTAATTGACCGTAACAAAAAGCTCCCGGGAGGAAAACTACATTAAATGTTTTTTTAACAGGGCAGTGAAAATATTGGAAAATAAAAAAAATAATGAATAAAATAATATGAAAAAAGAATTCAATGTGTATCGATGGACCCATATGAAATACTTATATCGCTATGTACTTATCAGCCATATCGCCCAGCCCAATATGTAACTGCAACTTCAAAACCTCGGGCCATAACAGGATTGTAACATGGAATGCATATCTTCATTCCTAAATTTGTAGATCCCGAGGAGGCTGCTCAATGGTCCTGGTAATGTAAACCTCAACCAATTCGGTCACAGCCAATGTTCTCCATCCTTGTTAAGAAGTTTTGAAATGATTTAATAGATATACTATTGCAAACTATACCAGAATTTTATACATTTTAAACTTTTGATCACAATTTTACCTATTTTCTAAAAATCTGAAGAATCCACATGCCAAATCACCTGCTGTGGACACATAGGTTCTGTTCTGACAGATAATTCAGTTACAGGTTGTGTACTTAAAGCCAATAAGAGGGCAATGCAGCAGTCGACAGCCTGACGAAAGCTTAAGTCTCCCAATGAGAGAACTGTAGTGGCTGGTAGGTTCTTAGATTGTAACATAGTAAAGACATACACTACGCATAACTGTATATCATATGATGATGAGGGAAAATATTATTAGCTACGATTTATGTCCAGATATATTAGAAAACTTGTCCAACCAGCACAGGTCTATCTAACTGTAATTTTAACATCTCAAGACACGACAGGATGACCACATGATACGCATACCTCCTTTTCAGAGTCTGTCAAACCTTGAGAAGGCTGCTTCGATGTTCTGGTGGCATCAACCTCAGCCGATTCAGTCATTGTCGGTTGTCCTCCATCCTAATGAACAAGTTGAATATTAATTTAATGAATTAAAAAAAAGAAAATGGATCAGAATTTTACACATTTTAACGAACAAGTTCACGAATGAAACAAAACCAATTACTTTAGCGCATGACAATTAATCTTCAGTAGAGATATGTTGTGACTGATATTTCAGTCACAGGTTGTCTTTTGAACGCCACCAGGGCCGCAATGGAGCACAGGACAGCCAAAAGTCTTCTTGTCGGACAGCTGTAGTGGCTGGTAGGTTCTAAGATTATAACATAGTAAAGGCACATACAACTCCTAACTGTATTTCATATGATAATGAAGGAAAAGATGATTAGCTATGATTTATGTCAACAATAAAAATGGCTCTACGGGGTCCCCACGAACGCAAACCTGACAGTTGGGTGTCAGATGGCCAACATACCTGACTCGCAATTCAACTCAACTGGACCCCACAACACAAGAAAAAGCTGAGTGAGCCTCAAACCAGACATACACATTCACTGACAAATATCCTGTGACACCAGATATATTAGAAGTCTTGTCTAATCAGCACACGTCTATCTAACTGCAATTTTAACATCTCGAGACACGACAGGATGAGCACACGATACGCATACCTCCATTTCTGAGTCTGTAAAGCCTGGAGGAGGCTGCTTCGATGTTTTAGTAGCATCATAAATTTATTGAATTAATTATATTTGAGGTTGGATTAGATTTTTACACATTTTAAGCCTTAGCCACCCAAAACAAAACATAAGCTCATGAATGAAATAAAACTAATTAATTTCGCCCATGCCAATTAATCTTCTGTAGACACGTGTTGTGACCAGTGTTGTTTTTGGCAGGCATTTTAGATTTTGTCCAAGTCATTTGGACAAAGTGCTGATTTGTTTACATCACATTTAGTCATCCCAATTCGTTATAGTTTTAGTCCAGTTTTAGTCAACGAAAACTAAAAAAAGGGTTTTAGTCCAGTTTTAATCGACGGAAACGCAAAAAAAGTTTTACCCTAGTTTTCGTCAATTTATTCACAAAGGTTTTAGTCCAAGCGGCACGGTGGCCCAACTGGTTAGCATGATGGCCTCACAATATTGAGGTCGTAGGTACGATTCTGGCTCCGGCCTTCCTGCGTGGGTTTCCTCTGGGTAATCCGGTTTCCTCCCATATTCTTAAAACATGCATGGCAAGTTGCTTGGACACTCTAATTGCCCCGAGGCATGAGTGTGAGCGTGGATGGTTGTTCGTCTATGCATGTCCTGCGATTGGCTGGACACCAATTCAGGGTGTACCTCGCCTACTGCCGAAGACAGCTGGGATAGGCTCCAACACCCCCCGCGACCCTAGTGAGGAGAAGCGGTTCAGATAACGGATGGATGGATGGATGGATGGGTTTAAGTCCATTTGAGTTAAAACAAGGCATTCAAGGTTTCCACCCAATAACAAAGACTTTTGGATGGACTACTAAGGATTCTTCATTACAAACAGAAAAAAGTGGCAACAGTGGAATCAATACTCACTGCTCCAAAATAAGCAGAGAAGCAAAACATTTTGTTGGGCAACTGTTGTGGCTTTATTTCACTAAAAGCAACATAAAATAATTTATGAACCACATGCTAACAATTTTGTCTAGTCAACGAAAAAAATTCATGTACATCACGTCATGTTTTCGTCATAAAAGAACCTCGTATAGCTTGTCATCGTCATTAAAAAAGGGGCGTTAACGAAGTATTTTCGTCATAGTCATCAGTGACGAAAACAACACTGGTTGTGACTGATATTTCAGTCCCAGGTTGTCTCCTGAACACCACCAATTGGGCAAGGGCGCGCAGGAAAGCCTGGGGTCTTCTATTTTTACAGTATAGAAAGGCTAAATATCAAATTGAAACAGTGTTTTATATCATGAATATACAGGGTTGGTGCTGGTTCTGGTAGGGAAACCACAACATAAAGATGTCCTTAATTAGTCCCACAATGGGGATATTTGCAATATGGCATATGATGGCCTAACAGGGCCACCGCCCAGAAAGGAGTAACGCAGAACTTTGTAATACTGTCACTCCCTGACCAGTTCGTTGTTCCTGCAGAGCCAAACTTTGACTCAGACCCACAAATTTGAATTACAGATAGTGGACAATGGAGAACTCCCCCAGTCAGTCATCATGTTCAACTTCCATAGAAACTTCACATACATTTATTAGATTGCCAAACTAATTGGAAACTACATCACCAGAACACCACAAGTGGGCTCTGTTATTGTACTTAAAGATGCATCTTACAAACCTGTGTTCTCCAAGGCCAGCTGGTCCATAGTCTTAAGTTATTTCTTCGCCAACATCAATGTCTCGGAGCGCAAACAGACAGAGGTGTGGTCTGTCCTCTGTTGTCATCTTCTTCATTTTACAGTTGGGGTGCATGTGGTCATCATTAACCAGTCTTCCCAGACTGCCATCTTCTTGAGCTGCATCAACACTTAAAATAGATTAAAAAAAAAAAAAACAATTATTCAATCAATGTCAGAAATTAATCTTTGAGACAATCGTGTGTACACAAAACATAAAAATAGGAAATCCACAATTTTTAAATCTAAATCAAATCATACAAGAAATTTCTATTGGAATCAGACCCTATTAACAGCTTGTCTTTGAGACTTCATGATCTATATTTTCATTTGTACAGATTCAACGCATGAATAAAAGTAATTATACATTTTTGCTTAGAGAATGATTTTTCCCCTAACACTTATGGGATGAGTATGTGTTTATTTTTTTAAATAAAAACAAAAATAAGATAACATCTCAATCTTTGCCTCACCTCCAAGTTTTTTCTTGCCGGCGGAAGTCAAACAAAAAGACAGTGCCTCTTCCATCCATCTTCCTGCGTTGAGATTCATCAGAATCTATCAATTTTCCTCTGTACTCCATAATAAAGAATAAAGTCGTCTTTCCTGAAAGGGGCCTTGGTAAATACTCCTTGACCTAGTTAACAGGGAAATCAAGTTAGCTTCGTCATATTTTTAAGCACACAAATAAGGAGTCATCATATTCATTTGGGCCACTATACTAATGTAGGGTGGTTTGAAACATTGCTTCTTGTGAGGGATAGAGCAGAGCCCTTCTTTATGATTTTAAAGGAACAGACCAGCCAAAATTCATTTTCCAGCATTGCATTAGCCAGTATGTATTAGGACTGAAAGTACAAATGTCAATGGCACCTGGTTACGTAAAAAAAAAACTTTAAGATTATTTAGTTTCATAACAATGACATACACTGTATACACAGTCATATTGGATCGCGTCACGTGATCTCTGTGACGTATTACGTGCTTTACACTAGACTATCAATATCGGACTTGTTCACCGGTCTATTGTGGTATAAAAATGCCGGAGGGCGTCATCAAGTACAGCCTTAATTTAGATAGAACTCCTACCATCAGGTTTCACACTCACTGAAATAACTTGAAACTGACAAAAGTGGCAAAAGAAAAGGTCAAGACACTCTTAATGTAAAATAACCACTTAAAAAACGATGTCAGCTTGGTTATCAGAAAACAATAATATATCTTAGCAAAAGCGTTAACATCATACCTTTAAATTAGTTTATATACTTCGCTTCTAACTCTGCAGTCTTGTCCAGACCCTTGACTGCATGTTCAATAGTATCCTGCTTTGGGGACTTCCTGCATCTCAGGGAAGGCATTGTTTATTCTATAAAGAAAAAAGACAGTATTGTGTTGAGAATTATTAATACTATGGGCTAAATGGAGTTTTAACAATATCAGTGTAAGAAAAATAAATTATAAATTAAAAAAATATCAATTCCTCCATCCCAATTAACGATTTCAACCATAATAGTTTATATTGAAGTTTAAACAACAGACACAGACAGATTTATGCAGTGTGACTACAAAAATCTTACCAAAATTGCATTCACAGTAACCTTTGCTTTAAGAATCATGTAATTAACCAGTGAACATCGTGTCTTACACAAAAATTAATGACAGAAATTATCATGGTACTTGCATTCTGTGGTTCTATAACAAAAGTGCAAGCTGTTAGCTCCGCAAAGCTAACGCAACAAGCTAGCGTCCCTCGTGCTCACATTCAATGCAAACCTGACCACCGGATGACAATACGCGTCGGTTTAGTTCTTTAAATGAGTAAAAGCACCATGACGTTTTATAATTATTCAATGCTTAACTGGAGCTCGTCAATTATGTCGATGTAGGAGCACATGTTTGCTAGGCCAGTGTTGTAGGCCCACATCCATGGTGCTACTTTGTATAGTGTTTTCCACACAACTATCTCTAACTATGAACAAATGCACTCGACGCATGTTTTGAAAAAAACCCAACGAAAAACACTTACCTCTCCGTTTCAACAGCAGTTCGAACTTCGAAGTGGTGATATTCTCCAGCGTTAAGCACCTGCTCGAACTGCGAATAGGTCAAATTCAACAGCGTCTTTTTTCTGTCTTAATAAGGACGCGATGAGAGGAGGAGCGCTTGCCTTTTCGTCAGCACGCCCCGCGCGGGTGGTGCTGATTTATCACTCTCTATCTGTGCCCGCCCGCCGGCACGTCGATAGAAAAATAATATTCCTTCAAACATTACTTTCATCTTCTTAACGTTTTGTAGTGAATTTAACAGGTTCACCACTTTTTTCAAATACACCAATGGAAAACAGGTCTTAATTGAGGAAACATACAAAGAGCGTCTCACAAACACCTTATGATGAGCAATGTAATTTGATCACGTTTTTTGTCACTGCCTGGACGTTGGGTTCACTGGCCTGGTGGCAGTGGCTTGTAGACACTGTCACTGAGTGGGAACGGATCTCAAGGTGGGTCAAACTAACCCAAGCAGTGGATCGGTCCGTTTTTTAAATTTATTAATTTTTTTATTTTATGTATTTATTTATTATTTAATACAAGGGCTTCGGCTCACTACCAGTGGGCGGGACCAAAGAATTTGGGTTTCCTTTGAGCTAGGAGGCAGTCAAAGGCAGTCCAATCCCCGGCAACATAAAGCGCCTAGCTCTGGGGACATGGAATGTCATTTCTCTGGTAGGGAATGAACCCGAGCTGGTGTGTGACTAGACCAGTGGTTCTCAATTATTTCCTGTCATGCCCCCCCTACCAAGAAGAAAACAATTCGCACCCCCCCACCACAATTTTCTTTTACATTTCGTACTAATGTACATGTTCTTTGCATATTAATGTTAGATTGTCAATAAAATATCTTACCTTAACAAAGCTAAATTGATAAAAATAAAATATCATTTTGAGAACGACTATTGTGAGGATCTCGAAACTCAGTACTCTGTGGTGCTAATATTGATGAGATGATAAATATGTTGAAGCCACAGAACAAAAAGATTAGATATTGTTTGGAAATTAATGACGTACATAAAGGAATATCAGCCTTGATTGGAGTACATTACTGCATTTAAATTTTTAATAAAAATGAAACAATTATTGATGTTATGACCACTATGAAGAATTTAAAAAACAATATATAGGGATAATTATAGTTTTCATTTTGTTATGTGTAGTCTGTTCATGTTGCATTATTTTTATGACAAAGACGATGGTTAATCGTAGGTTTGTTGCCCAAATGTACCATTACAACCTGATTAATGTTGAGAATGACGAACTCAAACTGGACACTGAAACGTAAAAACACATGGACTTCTTGCCCCTGTCCTCACACGTGCACACACACACACACCATACACGAAGATCCGGGAGGTAAGGACGGCTGTCCTACAGGATGCGGATGGAAGAACAACTGCAGCGGAACAATGCCAGGGATGTCTGGAGGGGCCTGAAGACCATCTCAGGCCACGGACAAGCAGGTAAGACCCAGAAGGGGGGGGGGGGGCTTCAGTGGGCAAATGAGTTGAACCTATTTTTCAATAGGTTTGATCAAATGTCTGACCCCGCTCAGGCTTCCCTGATGCAGCCCCCACCCACCCCTCCTGCCACTGCGAACAAGACCCTCTCTCCCCCTCTCTCGCCCCTCTCTCTCTCCACAGGCTCCAGTTCCCAGCCTCATCAGACAACCACCACTTCCTCCTGCTCAGCCTTGTTCCTCACAACATCTCAGGTGAAGAACCAGCTGAGGAAGATGAAGGCGAGGAAGGCGGCAGGCCCAGATGGGACCAGCTCCCAGCTCCTCAAATCCTGCGCAGACCAGCTGTGTGGAATCGTCCAGCACATGTTCAACCTGAGCTTGAAGCTGGGCAGAGTCCCCCAGCTGTGGAAAACATCCTGCCTGGTTCCGGTTCCAAAGACACCCCATCCGAAGGAGCTCAACAACTTCAGACCAGTGGCGCTGACGTCTCATCTGATGAAGACCCTGGAGAGACTGGTCCTCGTCCATCTGCGCCCCCTGGTCAGCTCCTCAATGGACCCACTCCAATTTGCATACCAGCCTGGCATCAATGTGGATGATGCCATCATCTACCTGCTCCACACTTCACTCTTCCACCTGGAGAAGGCGGGGGGCACGGTGAGGATCATGTTCTTTGATTTCTCAAGTGCTTTCAACACCATCCAGCCCGCCTTATTGGGAGACAAGCTGGAGCAGGCGGGAGTGGCCCACCACCTCATCACATGGATTCACAACTACCTCACAAACCGGCCACAGTACGTGAGAACACAGGACTGTGTGTCTGACGTGCTCCTCTGCAGCACGGGAGCGCCGCAGGGAACTGTGCTGGCTCCCTTCCTGTTCACCCTCTACACCTCGGACTACAAATACAATTCCACAACCTGTCACCTGCAGAAGTTCTCTGATGACTCTGCGATTGTCGGCCTCATCACTGACGATGACGATCGGGAGTACAGAGGGGTTACGCAGGGGTTCGTGGACTGGTGTCAGCAGAACCGCCTCCAAATCAACGCTGGGAAATCCAAAGAGCTGGTGGTGGATTTCCGCAAGCGTCGGCACTCTCCACCTGCACCAGTGAATATCCAGGGAACAGACGTTGAGAGGGTCTCAACTTACAAGTACCTGGGTGTTCATCTGAACAATAAACTGGACTGGAGCGACAACACAGACGCTCTCTATAGGAAGGGTCAGAGCAGACTCTTCCTACTCAGGCGGCTGAGGTCCTTTGGCGTTCGGGGAACACTCCTCAGGAACTTCTATGACTCGGTGGTTTCATCAGTCATCTTCTATGGAGTGGTCTCCTGGGCAGGAGGCATCTCGGGCCGAGACAAAAAGAGACTGGACAAACTGGTGAGGAGGGCCAGCTCTGTCCTGGGCTGCTCCCTGGACTCTGTGGACTCAGTGGGGGGCAGAAGGATGACGGCAAAACTGTCATCAATGCTGGACAAACCAGCCCACCCATTCAATGACACTCTGAGAACACTTTACAGCTCCTTCAGTGACAGACTTTTACACCCTCGCTGTACCAAAGAGAGATTTCGCCGCTCCTTCCTGCCAACTGCTGTCAGACTTTTTAACAAGAACATTGGGTCAGGCCTACAAACGGGAGGGCATTAGTGCAATTGTGCAGTCCTAGGATGCAATATTAACTACTACTGTACTTTCAGCCAAGGGTGTACTTAAATATTGACCAATGATGTATTTTGTTTACCATTACAGTATTCTTATTACAATACTTCTATCACTGTAGTATTTCTACCACTGCAGGATGTTCACTATTACAGTACTTTTATCATTGCAGTACTTTTATCATTGCAGTATTTTTCTATCATTGCGGTACTTTTACTATTACAGTACTTTTACCATTGCAGTACTTTTACCATTGCAGTACTTTCATCATTGCAGTATTTTTCTATCGTTGCAGTACTTTTACTATTACAGTACTTTTACCATTGCAGTATTTTCTATCATGCAGTACTTTTCTATCATTTCAGTACTCTTACCATTACAGTACTTTTATCATTGGAATATTTTTATGATTGCAGTATTTTCAATCATTCAGTAGTTTTTATCATTACAGCGTTTCCCCCTCCGTATAATGGACAAACATTAGGAGTGTTTCCTTACACTTAGATACGTTTATACTGTGTATATTTGCATGCTTTTTCTGAATGTCTGCTGCTAATGTTATACATTAACGGCTACATTACGCCGCCGACTCTGTGTGATCTATATCTTTGCTGCTGTAACACCTCAAATTTCCCCATTGTGGGACTAATAAAGGACATCTTATCTTATCTTATCTTATCTTATCTCTCCTACAACGAGGCAAGGGCCTCCACCAAGTCACCCCAGGGACAAGTTTTATTCCCTGATGGTCATCAAATTATGAGGATCTCATTCTACGCCGGAAGGGAGGAGGGGAATTTTTCCCTAATGTGAGGTTTTCGCTCCTCCACTGATGATCACACTGTTGTATGATTTCATTATGATGATCTGTCTTAAAGCCGTAAGGACATGATTTTTAAATCCACAACAGGGGGGAAATGTAAGATGGGCTGAGGATAGGTAATCAGTTTGTGTATTCATAATCATGTTTTTATACACTCATTAATGTTGAACACACACAGAGACACTTACTTGTTATTTTAACACACACACACACAGACACCGTATCCTGAAGATGTGTTTAGTTAAACTGACCTTGGGTTATGATTTTCTGCCTGCTGGAGTCCCTGGTGATTAGTTATTGATGCTTTAGTTAAACTGACCTTTATACCGTGAGTTATTGATGTTTTCTGTCTCTTGGTGATTAGTTGTTGATGCTTTTCTGTCTTCTGGTGATTAGTTATTGATGAGTTAGTTTCAATAAAAAGGCAGAACGGAGGGTGAGAGTCAGAGGGTGTGCGGGATTGAACTGGCAAGACGGCTGTTTCACCTCCTGGCTCCCTCTCCCATTCTGAATGGCACAAAACGAAAACTTTAGTAAGTTATTTCAGTCTAAAAAAGGCGTCAGGGCATTTTTAAACCGGACAGTAAGTCGCCACTGTCTTGGTTCCTTTTTGTGCCTTGACCCATACCGGAATTATTGAAAGGATGCAGTCCTATTTACAGGCCCCAGTGACACCCCAGGTTTCTGTTGTTTGTACGAGGGCGCTTAATAGGTACTGCTATTCACAATCGTCTTAGGCTGTTTCTTTGCAGAAGTTTATGGACAATGTGTAGTGCTGTAGGATGCAGTCTAGAGCATTCTTGACATTGAAGCTTTTGTTTCCAGCAACTGCTAATGCGACCGTGCATCAAACATGCAAAACACAGACCCTTGCTCCTCAAGAAGTCAATCTTATCCTTGTGATGCTTTCTCCTAAATTCCTTACCAATTGTGAGACTGTGTTGCTCTCCATTACAATTAGCACATGGTTTGGCAATAGCATCCACTGAAACAGGTTCTGCCTTTGGCGTGGTGGTTTTGTTGTTTTCCATCTTGGCGGGCACAATGACTGTTGTGAAGACTTTCTTTGATTTTGTTGTTTCTGTGTGTTGTGATTTTGTTTTCTGTTTTATAGAAATCTTTCGTGCTTGTCAACAAAATCCTTAAACTTCACTCTTCTATTTGTTCTTTCTTGGAGATTGCAGGCAAATTTTCTCCAAGATTCTATAAGTCTGTATGGAAGTTTGTTTGCCAATGCCTTTATATTAGCCATGTTGTCCAAGTCCTCCATGTAATTAACATCTGCCATTATGTTCGAACAGCCCATAAGGAATAATGTGAAAGACTGAAGTGCAACACCATCTTCAGACTTGATTGTTGGCCAATCCATGGCTTCCTTTAAATATGCTTCTGCTATCATGAAGTCATCACCATAAAACTCCTTCAAGATTTGTTTTGCTTTGGTATATCCTGTCAGAGGTTCCATATGGATGCAGCTCTTCACCAACTCATGTGGTTGTTCACTAGTATACTGCAGCTAAAATTGAAGATGATCACGGTTATCACTTGTACGGCCTTCAATCCCATGTTCAATGGCACCTATACAGGTTTTATAATGCAGAGGGTCGCCTGTAAAACGTAGGAATGGAAAGTTCGGGAAGAAGCGATGCTTTTTGACTCTTTGCTAAGTATTCTGCGACACTGGCTTGCTGTGAGATTGCGTGGCAAAGGCCATCAAGCACATGTCCCTGTTGTTCTCTACTTTCTGTCTGATGTGGAAATCTAGCCATTGGAATAGTCGAAGTGGGAGCATTTCAGGTCAACACTGCTTGTTGCTCTGATAGGCTGTGATGGTAATTGAATGTTTTTCCTTGTTTAAATTGTAACACACTCATCAGGAATGTGGATACCATCCTCCTGGGTATTTTCATATCTTCTCAAGACATCCAATTTAGCATCAGACTCAGGGAGTGCCGTTTGCATTGCATGCATTTCCTTCTTTGCTTTAATTGCAGCTTCTTCTTGCTCAAGTGCCAACCTTTGTTGTAAATCAGCAGCCTTTGCCTTTAAACATGCTCGTTCCATTTGAGCCTTTAATTTAATTGAAGACGTTGACAGAAGTGAGCTTCTGTCTGTTAGATTCTTTACTTCTACTTCTATGGGTGTAGTTAGTTGATGCAGATCTACTATCAGCAGGTGATATTTGTTTATTGCATCCTTCCTCTGCACGTTTCAAAACGTCCTTCTTCCATTGCTCACATTTCCATTAATTACATTTTTTGGATCAAACCAGTTATTTTGGTCATCGGCAAAATCCTCTTCAGTCTTTAAATTTTGCAGACCGGAATTGAGGTCCACAAATTCTTGCTCCATGCCGCTAAAGCAAACACGAACCTCAGTTTTTTACAGCGTCAACATTTGCATCATCCTCCATCAATTGTTCAATTTGACGTTGCATGGAGGTCAATTGAGCAAATTTGCAGCTGCGTGCCTGCATCCGTTTAGGCTTGTGATCTTCTACAGCTTTTCTCCGTCATTTTTAATGTCCGCTTTCCACTGTCTTGTTCCTCCATGTCAATCCACAATGAAGCAAACAAAAACGTCAAACTGACTGTAGCGTCTCAATTTGTAGGTCAGCCGAATGACGATCAAAGTTTTAAGCAGTTTACTCACGCACCTGTTACGTGCGCGTCCTTGTTAACTCGCGATGCTTGTCAAGTATGGACGCATGCTAACAGCTAGCAGCTCATTGTCCCGACTGGAAAGTTGCTCCTTAGCTGTGATGTGCCTAGGGTTACACTATCTATCATTAACAAACACAGCCAGCCCTCCTCTTTCCTCTTACCGCTTTCCAGTGTCCTGTCCGCAAGTAGTATTTGGAAGCCGTCAAATTCCACAACGGTGTCCGGCGTTAGCTCTGTTAGCCATGAATCCGTGAACATCAGCAAGCTAGCTCATTGGAAGTTCCTCTCGTGCCGCGTTAGCGCTGTTAGCTCGTCCATTTTCTTGGGAAGGTATCTAACATTTCCCATAAAAACGGACGGGAGGACGGGGTGGTCACGCCTCCTCTTTGCCTGGCGTTTCGCCCCCGCGCGACATCCCCCGTCTCTTCCTCCTCAACTCGTGGGGGATATCGGGTCTCGCTCCGGGAGTCGGCACGGGGTTAGCACGAAGTGCTAACAGCTGATCTCTTGTGTAAACGATTGATCCGTAGCTCCCAGTGACATCTCCGGACACGATCACGCAAAAAACAGCCCTCAGCAGCAATAAAACCACCGCAATTTGGATGTCCATTGCTGCGATGAGGTAAAATAAATAAAACTGGGTAAAGGGAAAAACACGCGAAAAAGGCTCAAATAGTGAGCCGTGCTGCTCTAGCAGGTAGCCACTCGCGTGGCGACGGAACCGGAAAAACAAATGTGGTCCCATCAAAATCTGATTGGATATTTAAAAATAAAAGCGTGAAAATTTGCTTATTTGTCTGTCGTCACCAATGATTAAAAAAATTAAAATCATTACAAAATCCTCAAGCTATCGTGATACCAGACGAGTTCTGCGGGACACCAGACCACCCCAGTTGTCCACAAAAAGTGGTCACTTCAAAATTTGATGTGGCATTTCAAAATAAAAAAATCACCTGAAATATGCACTGTGATCAACACTGATTTAAAAGAAAAATCTTTAAAAAATATCCTCAAACTATCGTGATACCAAACCAGGACTGGGGATACTAGACCACACCAGCTGTCCACCAAAAGTGGTCACATCAAAATGTGATGTGGCACTTCAAAATAAAAGTAGCCTGAAATTCGCTTATTTCACGGTCATCACCACTGAGTTAAAAAAAAACATAGCTCGAGCTTTCGTGATACCAGACCAGTTTTGTGGGACACGAGACTACCCCAGCTGTCCATAAAAAGTGGTCCCATTGAAATCTAATTTGTAATTTCAAACTAAAAGTTGCCTGAAATCTGCACATTTCACTGTCATCATGCCTGACTTTAAAATTTCATTAAAAAATATCCTCTAGCTATGGTAATACCAAACCAGGTTTGGAGGACACTAGACAACACAGCTTTCCACCAAAAGTAGTCCCATCAAAATGTAAGGAGGCATTTTAAAATAAAAGAGCTGGAGCTGTCGTAATACCAGACTAGTTTTGTTGGACACTCGACGACCCCAGCTGTTCATCAAAAGTGGTCCCATCAAAATCTGGTGTAATTTCACAATAAAAAAAAAAACACCTGAAATATGCACATTTCATTGTCATCAACACTGATTTTAAAATAATCATTTCAAAATACCCTCGAGCTATCGTGATATCAGACCCATTTTGGGGGACACTAGACAACCCCAGTTGTCCATCAATTGCGGTCCCACCAAAATGTGATACGGCATTTCAAAATAAAAGTAGCCTGAAATCAGCATACATCACTGTTATCAGGCCTGACTAAAATATCATGACAAAATATCCTCCAGCTATCATGATACCAGACCAGACATATTTCACTGTCATCACCATTGATTTTAAAAAATTAATTAAAAACTAGAGCTGCGAGCAGCTATAAAGGGCCCTCGCCACCCGGACAACGTTGGGGTACTGGCACGTTGGAAATGTGAAATATTTCCGAGAAATAACGTGAGGAATCTTCAAGAGGAATTTGCTTGTAGTTAAAGTTAGAGCAGCTTTTGTTTTCAAAGCCTCGTCAATGTTTGAAGTAAATTTGTTGGCAGGCACTACAGGTGCATCAAATCAAAGACTAATAGACTGAAAAACATTTTCTTTCCGAGCGCCATCACCATTCTGAACTCTCACACACATGCACACACACACGACCACCCTTACCTTGCTGAACAGCGACGTATTGTGTTGTATTTCTCCAATTTCATACTATTTTCCATCACAATATTTATTCTCTTATTTATCTAATTTATATATTTGATTAAATTATTGTTGTATTGCACTGGAGAGGGGAGCTCCCTAATCTTGTTGCACACTGTACAATGACAATAAAAGGATTTCGGATTCTGATAAATTTAGAATGGCCGACTTCCTGTTCAATTTAGCATACGGCTCCATGAGACTTTTTATTAGGTCTTGGCTTTGTACACACTTCATCAAATTTTCAGTTTGGTGAAACAGAGATATGGGGCTGTTTTTTTTTGTTGTTTTTTTTTTCTAGGGGGCGATAGCGAGCCATTTTTAAACAACTGTACGACAAAATAATAAAATATTGTGAATATTGAATCAACTCCCGGTTGGGTGGACGCTGGCACGTTTGGCTGCCACTGCTCACCGGTAACTCTCAGAAATTTTTTGGATCCGCTTGTTGTACCTGCTTTAGCAGTTTACAATCCCTCCAGTTACAGTGATTTTATTTATTATCTGTATGTTGAGCGATCCCGATTCTCATGAATGCCACCCACCGATTGCATAGTCGCTGACGCGTCTACTGTGGCTAAAGTTTAGCTTACCTATCAAAGTTAGCACCTTATGTACAGGGTAAGTTTGGGATTTTTTTAGAGCATGAGCAGGGGAGTTTTTAAGCATTTAGTCCATTGTGGTGAACCGCCCCCATTTAAGTAAATTCAAAATGGCCGACTTCCTGTAAAACCTAGCGCATGGCTCCAAGAGACTTTTTTGTAGGTCTTGGCCTTATACATACTCCATCGAATTTACAAAAAGTAGGTGAATCACTCAACCAGGGCTGAAGTTTTTGAATATTTCTAGAGGGCCATGGCAAGCCATTTTAAAAAAGCTGCACATTCCATTCCGCAGGATTGCTATGGACATTGTGGGTCCTTTGACAAAAAGCAGTGGTGTAGTGTGTGACAACGCCACACGTTTCCCAGAGGCATTTCCATTGCGCACAATCACTGCTCCGGCAGTACTTTGTGCCTTGGTGCAACTCCTTTCCAGAGTTGGCATACCAGATGAGATTCTAACAGACCAGGGAACCAATTTCACTTCAAGGTTAATGCAACTGTTCAACAAACAACTGGGCATCTCCGCCATCAAAACCACTCCATACCACCCATAGACTGATGGACTAGTGGAAAGGTTCAATCAGACCTTAAAGAAGATGCTCCAGAAATTTGTGGATGATACTGGAAAAGACTGGGACCGGTGGCTGCCCTTTTTGCTGTTTGCCTATCGCGAAGTTCCTCAGGCGTCAACAGGTTTCTCTCCCTTTGAACTCTTGCATGCTTGGGAGGTTCAGGGGCCATTGGACTTGCTCCGAAAGGCCTAGGAGGCACCTTCCACCACGTGAAGTGATCGGGGGGTGGTGAAATTTGTGCTGGAAATGAGGGAGAGACTGGCCAGGTACCAGTAGGAGGCAGAGGTCAACCTGCGGGAGGCCCAGAAAAGCCAGAAGACCTGGTATGACCAGCAAGCTCGCCACCGGGAGTTTAAACCCGGCCAAAAAGTATTGCGGCTTCTCCCCACATGCAACAACAAGCTTTTAGTAAAGTGGCAGGGGCCATATGAGGTCACCCGGAAGATGGGTCCAGTGACCTATGAGATTTTCCATCCGGAGAAGAAAAAAAATAAACAAACTTATCATGTGAACCTCCTCAAAGAGTGGAAGGAGCGTTCAAACCAGGCTCCAAAGGAGGTCATACTCGCGCGGAAGGTGGAGGAGGACGACGACGACGACAAGGACGAGGACGACGACAATGATGATGATGATGATGATGATGACGAGGCAGAGCTGGAGTCCTCGACGACGACAGATGCGCCTGCACTGGCACGTCGGAAACCCAAGCAAGTCACAGAGATGTGCTTAATTTTCAAGACGGTGCCTTCTCTTTTTTCCGCCAGCCCAGGGAAGACGACGGTGGTAGAACACGTCATTCGTCTCAAAGAAGGATTACCAATTCGTCAGCGCCCCTACCGAGTTCCGCAACACTTGGTGGAGAGACTAACCAAGGAGCTCCAGGAAATGCTGAAGCTTGGAGTCATTGAGCCTTCCAAGTCGGAGTGGTGCAGTCCGGTGGTTATCATCTCCAAGAAAGATGTGTGCTGATTTAGAAAGAGAGTGAAAGACGTTTAAGAGAAGAAGCAGAAAGTACTTAATATGGAGATAAAGAAAGACGAAGAAACAGGAGCGAGAAAAAAAGGAGGAAATGCACCAGCCGAGGATCAAAGAGACAGTGACAGTGAAAAAGGAAGTCAGGGTGAGAGAGCTGAGGAGGAGGGCCAGCGAGAAAAGGAGCCGGGATTGCCTCAACAAGTGGACAACAGCGCCCTGGGAAGCCTGCCACAAGAGATGAATGCAAAGCGGCCTGCCAAACAATCACACCAATCCAAGATAATATGCGTAAATGGGCTGCGGGCCTCACGACCACCCCGTCAGCACCGATCTTCTACCAAGGACGTGGAAGAGGAAGAGGACACCTGCCAACAAAAGACGACGTCTGCTACAACTGTAGGAAACATGGCCACTTTGCTCGAAACTGCCGTCAACCACCCAGGAAAACCGATTACAATTTACACAGACAGAATCAAGTTTGATAAGAAATTTGTGATTTGTCAGGACCAGTCGTGAAAGCAACGGAGGATCACGTGACGTAAAAAACAAACAAAAAAAGCAAGTGGAGAAGCAGTTCTACATGAACGTGCGTTTTACTTATTAGGCCGTGATACACTGACACAATTGGACCTTAATATCAGAGTCAATAAGCAAGGGCGAATTCAAACAAACGTCAAAACTTTAAAAGGGCACATTATTATCGGTTGCTACATTTGGAAGAACAAAATAGGACGTCAATAAATTATTAGAAGTAGCTCACAATAGAGTCTGTTTGGGCGATGACGTGCAACACATGGTTAGTCTGCAAGGGACTATCAGATACAATGTATCAAAAGTAAGTGAAAACGCAACTATGGTTTCGTGCACCACCACATGCAACACTTGCACCATTCTCATGGAAAGACTCTCCCTGCTGGAGGGACGTGTCCGCCAGCTAGAGCAGAGTAATGTGGTAAGCGTAAATGTGGCGGACAGCACCGGTTAGCATTGGCCGTAAACGGCTTGCTAATCGCGTTGAGCCTGTTAAGACACAGAGCAGTTCCATTCCACCTCGGTCTCCTGGCTCCCGCACTTTAGTGAAAGGTGACTCCATTACTCGATACATTAAGCTTGAAAATCCAACCACAGAATGTGTATTGCTGGGGCCAGAGCACCCGACATTGAAGCTAATCTTATGGAGCTAGCACGCAAGAGACCTAGACACCAGCGCAGTGCAAACAACGCTAGCTATTCAGATATAGTAATACACGTCGGCTCCAATGACACTAGTGTTACTGCCGTTTCAATGATACGCTGGCTAAAGAAAGTTTTAACGCGCACTCACTCACCATGGGTTGAAGTTGCGATGACGTTCGCTCGGCTTCACTGGTCTTGATGTTGATGTGTAGTTATGTATGTCACGTCAAACAGTCAAGGGTTAGTCTTAATCGTAGTCATTTCAGTCCAGATGTCATGCCGTGAAGTCAAGTAAATCAAATAAATAAATCAATGGCTACGGTCTTCCAAACTTCAAATCAAAAACATCCGCGCATATGCGGTAATCAATACAATATACTATCTTCTATCTTCCAGTTTGTACATAAATAATGCGTCTTGAGTAAGTGCGGTTGAAAAACGGTATCCGACCAGCGTTCCCCCACCTGTCCTGCATTTGTTATTTATGGATGAACGCAACCAGTGCTGACGTCATCAATTGCCCTAGTGGTGGTGTTGCCATACTGCATTACTCAAAAGAAAACTGCTCCAACAACTAGGATGAAGCAATCAGAGATCACAAAGAAAAAACATAGCAAGGACTTGTGATCTCGCCAGAAAGATGAGTCTGAGTCGAGTAATTGTCTCTGGCCCCTTGCCTGCGAGAGGCAATGATGAGAAAGATGGGGGTGTAGCCCTCATTTCCGAATTTAATCTAAAACTTAGTCCTCGTCCTAGCAATTCCTTCAAAACATTTGAAGTTCTCATTATGCGATCCACGGCCGCACTGCCGTTTTATCTTGCCGTTTTTTACCGTCCCCCTGGCTCTTACTCAGGCTTTTTAGATGAATTTTCTGAATTTGTGGCTGATTTGGTAACTCATGCGGATAATATATCATGGGCGACTTCAACATTCATATGAATCTCCCGTCGGAACCACTTACCGTGGCGTTTCGGACAATAATTGATATGTTTGGTTTCATGCAAATAATAGATGAAGCAACGCATATAAATGGTAACACGTTAGATTTGGTATTAACCCGGGGCTTAGCATCCTCAAAAATAATTGTATTACCATATACTAGTGCTATAGCTGACCATTACTTAATCAAATTTGAAGTCTTGGCGCATTGCCATCGTTCTGACCATGATCAAAGCTATAGCAGCCGCAACATTAGCTCCTTAACCACCGCTGCGCTCTCTGAGCTACTCCCTTTAGTAACCGATTCGTTTCCTAATTATATTGGTACGATTGATGATCTTACAAACAACTTTAATGTCGCTCTGTTAAATGCGCCTGACTCCGTCGCACCTTTAAAAACTAAAACTTGTCCAAAGAGGCTGACTCCGTGGTTTTATGAGGAAACACGCATACTGAAACGATTCTTGTAGGAAGCTTGAGCGCAAATGGCGTGCGACCAAACTGGAGGTCTTCCGTCAGGCATGGTGCGCTAGTTTATACAAGGAAGCGCTCAATCTAGCCAAAACTAATTATTACTCTAGATTAATTGTTTTACATAAAAACAACCCTAAATATTTATTTGCTACTGTAGCAATGCTAACGCAACAGCAACCAACCTCGGATAGCTCTTCCTATTCAGCTCACGATTTCATGCAATTCTTTACTCAGAAGATTGAGTGTATTCGTGATGAGATTAAAGACACTGTTCTTACAATTCCGTTGAATTCCGTCATAAATGGTGTTAATAGGGACATTAGGGCTGATAACTGTCCGATAACCTTATCTCAATTTAAAAAAGTATCTCTTGAAAGCCAAACAAAATTGGTTAGTGGGGCAAAACCGACAACTTGTGTGCTCGATCCGCTTCCTGGCAAACTAATTAAAGAACTGTTTATGACCCTAGGACCGTCTGTCTTAAATATTATTAATCTATCACTTACCACGGGTATAGTACCAGCAGCTTTAGGACCGCCATTATGCGACCGCTACTTAAGCAACCAAACCTCGACCCAGAGAGTCTCAACAACTATAGACCGGTTTCAAATCTTCCGTTTATTGCAAAAATCTTGAAAAACTTAATGAATATATGACTAGTAATAATCAATTTGAACCTTTCCAATCAGGTTTTACCGAATGGAAGCTACGGAGGAGGAGGGCATGCTCGCGTCACAGTTAAGCCGAAGAGGAGCACCTTCCCCGGGCACGGGCGGTGTCAAGCGGCCCCTAAGTTTAACCGAATGGAAGCTCCGGAGGAGGAGGGCATGCTCGCGTCACAGTTAAGCCGAAGAGGAGCACCTCTTCCCCCCGGGCACGAGCGGAGCGCGAGGCTGTCAGTTATGAATGAATAAATGAATAAATAAATAAATGAAGAATGCCACCTTTCATTTCACTGGCATGATCCGTGCCTGTCATGCCGCGTGTGTTTTTGTTTTTTCAGCTGTGTGGGCGTTCCTCCAGCGATCGTCTCGCGCCATGCGGTCAGCTGCTGCGAGACGCGCCCACCAGCCCCGCACCGGATTCCCATTCACTCACTGATTACACTCACTACCACCTACACTGACTACCTGGCGTCGGATTGTTATCCTACTTGTGTCTGCGTTTGGAGAGTCCTGCTCAATCCTCCAGCTCTGCTGGAGGATCATAACATTCACAGGGCACACCGGACGGCGTACCAGAAGTTAAAAGTCGAAGTAATTAAATAAATACAAAAATAAGTAATTGAATAAATACAAAAATAATGGCTGGGGAATAAAAAAATAAGAAGTTTTAATAATAATTTTTTTTTGTTATAACATGAATTTCACTCTCTCTCTCTCTCCCCGTATATATATATATATATATATATATATATATATATAATTTAAGCATTTTTGAAGGTGCGCCGCTACTTCGCGGATTTTCAGTTTTCGCGGGTGGTCTCGGTCCCCATTAACCGCGATAACCGAGGGTTCACTGTATTACTCTTACTCGATCTTGGCGCCGCTTTTGACACTTGATCATAACATATTATTAAAACGCCTTGAAACTTGTGTTGGCATTTCAGGTTCAGCGCTTTCTTGGTTTAATTCGTATCTGTCGGAGAGGAGGCACCGTGTAATTCATGGCAATGCGACTTCTGATCTTTGTAAGATCACACGCGGAGTTCCGCAGGGATTGGTACTAGATGCTACCGCTTGGTGATATTATACGGAAATATAACATTAGTTTTCATTGTTATGCTGATGATACGCAATTATACATGCCGTTGGATATAACGAATCCGTGTGATTGCTATAAATTAGAGGCATGCCTTGCCGAAATTAAACTATGAATGTCTTTCAATTTTTTGCGTCTTAACTCAGATAAAACCGAGATGCTGATCATTGGACCAGCGCGTCATCGGTACCTTTTTCAAAGACACCACTATGAGTATCGATAAATTGCCCAAAAGGATTCAACAAGATCAATGTCTAAAGTCATTTTTGGCCAATTTTCAATCAGATTCGTTAAAAGGGCACCGTGCAGTACGTCAAAATGTAAAAAATTATAATTTTTGTCACCACTGGGTGGTGCAAGGTGGTCGCTGCTCAGGCCCTAATAATAATAATAATAATAATAATAATAAAAGTAATAATATTTTCTACAAAAACAATAGGGACCTCGCAGCCGTCGCAGCTCGGGCCCTAATAACAATTTCTACAAAAACAATAGGGACCTCGCCGCGGTCGCTGCTCGGGCCCCAATAATAATTTCTACACAAAGTCCATTGTGGTGACCCGCCCCCTTTTAAGTAAATTCAAAATGGCCGACTTCCTGTAAAACCTAGCTCATTGCTCCAAGAGACTATTTTGTAGGTCTTGGTCTTATACATACAGTGAACCCTCGCTACTTCGCGGTTCACCTTTCGCGGGTTCAGTGCTTCGCGGGTCTAAAAAATATTCGGGGGCATTGTAGTTTCGCCGAGCGACACAACGGGGCGCTGGAGCGGTTAGACGGCCGGCGTGCGCCGAAGAAGAGCGTGGGCGAAGAGGAGAGTGGACGAAGAAGAGCACGTTCCCCCGGACACGATCGGTGGCGACGTTTCGCGCGGTTCGGACCGTACCAGAGCTCCGGCCAGCGTGCGTGGCAGTTAAGCCGTAGAGGAGCACCTTCCCCGGGCACGGGCGGTTCCAAGCGGCCCCTAAGTTTAACCGAATGGAAGCTCCGGAGGAGGAGGGCATGCTCGCGTCACAGTAAGCCGAAGAGGAGCACCTTCCCCGGGCACGGGCGGTGCCAAGCGGCCCCTAAGTTTAACCGAATGGAAGCTCCGGGGGAGGAGGGCGGGCGTGTGTCACAGTTAAGCCAAATTGGAGCACCTCTTCTGCCCGGGCACGAGCGGAGCGCGAGGCTGTCAGTTATGAATGAATAAATGAATAAATAAATAAAGAATGCCACCTTTCATTTCACAGGGCACACCGGACGGCGTACCAGCAGGTAAAAGTCGGAGTAATTAAATAAATACAAAAAGAATGGCTGGGGAATAAAAAAATAATACGTTTTAATAATAATTTGGTTTTTTTGTTATAACATGAATTTCACTCTCTCTCTCCCCGTATATATATATATATATATATATATATATATATATATATATATATATATATATATATATATATATATATATATATTTATTATATATATTGTATATTTTTTTTAAGCATTTTTGAAGGTGCGCCGCTACTTCGCGGATTTTCAGTTTTCGCGGGTGGTCTCGGTCCCCATTAACCGCGATAACCGAGGGTTCACTGTACTCCATAAAATTTACAAAAAGCGAGGTGAAACACTCAACCAGAGCTGCTTTTTTTAACATTTCTCGAGGGCCATGGCGAGCCATTTCAAAAAAGCTGCACAACTAACGTATAAAATATTGATAAATTTGCTCGGCCTGATGTGTGTGTAAAGTTTTACGAGTTGTCGTTCATATTTAGAACCTCATAATCAGCTTTGTTTTATTGACGAACAGTGCAATGCCACTCCCACAACTTTTCATGAAAAAGGACGAATTTCGTATTGTGACATCCTCATGGCCGAAACAGTCATCCGAGCATATATGAGGGCGACCTTGTTGAGTTGCACGGAGAAAAACATCCAAGAAAATAACTTGTATTAGCTTTTACCAGTTGGTGGCGCTACTACTACGATGTAAAATAAGTTGGTAGATGTCTTCAGGGCTGAAGTATCCTCAAATGTGTACAACTTCGAGAAGATAGGATCATCTGAGTCATGTTGCCGGAGCTTTTGTTGCCACAGAGTACAATCGGACTTTTCAGCACCTTAATAGCCACGCCTTTTGCCAAAACGTCACAAAATTCGGCAGAGAGTAAGATCATTGTCTTGAGTCTTTTCTGACTCATTTTCAGTCGGATTCGTCAAAAGGGCACCGTGCAGTACGTGAAAATTAAAATAAAAACAAATTTTTGATTCCACTTGGCGGCACTGTGTGTATAACAAAATAATAACATTAAGATGTCTTCAGGTCGGGACGTTTTATTTACAGGTGAAGGTTTGGATTTTTAGGAGCATGTGCAGGGGAGTTATTAAGCATTCATTTATTTGTATTAGGTTCATTTTGTCTTCTTATTATTGATATTTGACTGATTCATTAAAAGCAGACAATTATGTTTTAGGTTAATTTTTTACCTGACATGTTTCGGCGAGTCTTTCGCCTTCTTCAGAGTGTCGCATGATGGTGTCTTGAGCTGATGTTCCATGAGGGTGTGACTTACCTGTCAAAAAAATGAAAAAAATCAGAGCAGTAAAAGAACAAGCACAACATGAACATTACAAATCAGCAATCACTGACCACTGCAAAAGGGAAAACCACATCATGGACCTGGAGAAGGGCAGGGTCATCCGCACAGAAGAGAACAAACAACAGCGCTGGATCAGAGAGGCCATTGAGATCTGCAAGCGAGGCATAAAAACCATGAACAGAGACAAGGGAGCCTTCATCCTCTCTACCACCTGGACCAGCATCTTGGCGGAGTGAACGGACAGCGGGGGGCGTGACTTGCCTTCATTCTTGTGACAGGTAAGTCACGCCCTCATGGAACATCAGCTGATAAAGACGGGTCACAAGACAGCATCATGTGACACTCTGAAGAAGGCGAAAGACTTTCGTATTGTGACATGCTCAAGGCCTAAACACTCATCCGAGCAAATATAAGGTAGATTTTGTTCACTTGCCCGGAGAAAAACATCAACAAAAATAATTTGTATTTGTTTTAACCAGTTGGTGGCACTACCACTGCGATCAAAAATAAGTTGGCAGCCGTCTTCAGGGCCTGAATATCCTCAAATGTGAAAGATTTCCAGAAGATGGATCATCTGAATCATTTTGCAGGAACTTTTGTTGCCACGGAGAATAATCAGAATCTGCGGCACCGTAATAGCCACGCCCTTTGAGGGAAAGTCATAAAAATAGGGATAGAGTAAGATCAATGTCTTGAGTCTTTTCTAGCCAATTTTCAATCGGATTCGTTAAAAGGGCACCGTGCAGTACGTCAAAATGTAAAAATTGATATTGATTGGCGCAAGGTGTATAACTGAATATAAACATATAGATGTCTTCAGGTACCGACTCTTTATGTACATGTGAAGTTTTGGATTTTTAGCAGCATGTGCAGGAGAGTTATTAAGCATTTTGTCCATTGCGGCGAAGGAAATCTTAAGTGAAAACTTTGAAGCCCCGCCCCCGTCATATAGTATTTCGGAAACAAAAAATTTTAGCCCCAGTGTTTGTCCCAGGTCTTAAGATGCTCCAGACAGAACTTTAAGGCAATCAGATGAAGCCTTTAGGATCAGGGTGCAAAAGAATGACCCCTGTAAACATGCAAAAAAGGGCAAAAGTCGGACTTTCAAAAATTCATAACTCACTTCCTGTTCATATTAGACGTTAAAAAATATAAAATTTTTCGCCATGCCCGATGAGACTGCCAAGTTTGGTGAGTTTTTGTGCATGTTTCGGGGGTCAAAAATGCGATCGAACAATCGGAAAAATAATAATAATACTAATTTCTACAAAAACAATAGGGACTTCGCAGCGGTCGCTGCTCAGGCCCTAATAATAATAATAATAATAATAATAATAATAAAAGTAATAATATTTTCTACAAAAACAATAGGGACCTCGCCGCGGTCGCTGCTCGGGCCCCAATAATAATTTCTACACAAAGTCCATTGTGGTGACCCGCCCCCTTTTAAGTAAATTCAAAATGGCCGACTTCCTGTAAAACCTAGCTCATTGCTCCAAGAGACTTTTTTGTAGGTCTTGGTCTTATACATACAGTGAACCCTCGCTACTTCGCGGTTCACCTTTCGCGGGTTCAGTGCTTCGCGGGTCTAAAAAATATTCGGGGGCATTGTAGTTTCGCCAAGCGGCACGACGGGGCGCTGGAGCGGTTAGACGGCCGGCGTGCGCCGAAGAAGAACGTGGGCGAAGAGGAGAGTGGACGAAGAAGAGCACGTTCCCCCGGACACGATCGGTGGCGACGTTTCGCGCGGTTCGGACCGTACCAGAGCTCCGGCCGGCGTGTGTGGCAGTTAAGCCGTAGAGGAGCACCTTCCCCGGGCACGGGCGGTGCCAAGCGGCCCCGAAGTTTAACCGAATGGAAGCTCCGGAGGAGGAGGGCATGTTCGCGTCACAGTAAGCCGAAGAGGAGCACCTTCCTCGGGCACGGGCGGTTCCAAGCGGCCCCTAAGTTTAACCGAATGGAAGCTCCGGAGGAGGAGGGCATGCTCGCGTCACAGTAAGCCGAAGAGGAGCACCTTCCCCGGGCACGGGCGGTTCCAAGCGGCCCCTAAGTTTAACCGAATGGAAGCTCCGGAGGAGGAGGGCATGCTCGCGTCACAGTAAGCCGAAGAGGAGCACCTTCCCCGGGCACGGCGGTGCCAAGCGGCCCCTAAGTTTAACCGAATGGAAGCTCCGGGGGAGGAGGGCGGGCGTGTGTCACAGTTAAGCCGAATTGGAGCACCTCTTCTGCCCGGGCACGAGCGGAGCGCGAGGCTGTCAGTTATGAATGAATAAATGAATAAATAAATAAAGAATGCTACCTTTCATTTCACAGGGCACACCGGACGGCGTACCAGCAGGTAAAAGTCGGAGTAATTAAATAAATACAAAAAGAATGGCTGGGGAATAAAAAAATAATACGTTTTAATAATAATTTGTTTTTTTTGTTATAACATGAATTTCACTCTCTCTCTCCCCGTATATATATATATATATATATATATATATATATATATATATATATATATATATATATATATATATATATATATATATATATATATATATATATATATATATTTATTATATATATTGTATATTTTTTTTAAGCATTTTTGAAGGTGCGCCGCTACTTCGCGGATTTTCAGTTTTCGCGGGTGGTCTCGGTCCCCATTAACCGCGATAACCGAGGGTTCACTGTACTCCATAAAATTTACAAAAAGCGAGGTGAAACACTCAACCAGAGCTGCTTTTTTTTAACATTTCTCGAGGGCCATGGCGAGCCATTTAAAAAAAGCTGCACAACTAACGTATAAAATATTGATAAATTTGCTCGGCCTGATGTGTGTGTAAAGTTTTACGAGTTGTCGTTCATATTTAGAACCTCATAATCAGCTTTGTTTTATTGCCGAACAGTGCAATGCCACTCCCACAACTTTTCACGAAAAAGGACGAATTTCGTATTGTGACATCCTCATGGCCGAAACAGTCATCCGAGCATATATGAGGGCGACCTTGTTGAGTTGCACGGAGAAAAACATCCAAGAAAATAACTTGTATTAGCTTTTACCAGTTGGTGGCGCTACTACTACGATGTAAAATAAGTTGGTAGATGTCTTCAGGGCTGAAGTATCCTCAAATGTGTACAACTTCGAGAAGATAGGATCATCTGAGTCATGTTGCCGGAGCTTTTGTTGCCACAGAGTACAATCGGACTTTTCAGCACCTTAATAGCCACGCCTTTTGCCAAAACGTCACAAAATTCGGCAGAGAGTAAGATCATTGTCTTGAGTCTTTTCTGACTAATTTTCAGTCGGATTCGTCAAAAGGGCACCGTGCAGTACGTGAAAATTAAAATAAAAACACATTTTTGATTCCACTTGGCGGCACTGTGTGTATAACAAAATAATAACATTAAGATGTCTTCAGGTCGGGACGTTTTATTTACAGGTGAAGGTTTGGATTTTTAGGAGCATGTGCAGGGGAGTTATTAAGCATTCATTTATTTGTATTAGGTTCATTTTGTCTTCTTATTATTGATATTTGACTGATTCATTAAAAGCAGACAATTATGTTTTAGGTTAATTTTTTACCTGACATGTTTCGGCGAGTCTTTCGCCTTCTTCAGAGTGTCGCATGATGGTGTCTTGAGCTGATGTTCCATGAGGGTGTGACTTACCTGTCAAAAAAATGAAAAAATCAGAGCAGTAAAAGAACAAGCACAACATGAACATTACAAATCAGCAATCACTGACCACTGCAAAAGGGAAAACCACATCATGGACCGGGAGAAGGGCAGGGTCATCCGCACAGAAGAGAACAAACAACAGCGCTGGATCAGAGAGGCCATTGAGATCTGCAAGCGAGGCATAAAAACCATGAACAGAGACAAGGGAGCCTTCATCCTCTCTACCACCTGGACCAGCATCTTGGCGGAGTGAACGGACAGCGGGGGGCGTGACTTGCCTTCATTCTTGTGACAGGTAAGTCACGCCCTCATGGAACATCAACTGATAAAGACGGGTCACAAGACACCATCATGTGACACTCTGAAGAAGGCGAAAGACTTTCGTATTGTGACATGCTCAAGGCCTAAACACTCATCCGAGCAAATATAAGGTAGATTTTGTTAACCTGCCCGGAGAAAAACATCAACGAAAATAATTTGTATTTGTTTTAATCAGTTGGTGGCGCTACCACTGCGATCAAAAATAAGTTGGCAGCCGTCTTCAGGGCCTGAATATCCTCAAATGTGAAAGATTTCCAGAAGATGGATCATCTGAATCATTTTGCAGGAACTTTTGTTGCCACGGAGAATAATCAGACTCTGCGGCACCGTAATAGCCACGCCCTTTGAAGGAAAGTCATAAAAATAGGGATAGAGTAAGATCAATGTCTTGAGTCTTTTCTAGCCAATTTTCAATCGGATTCGTTAAAAGGGCACCGTGCAGTACGTCAAAATGTAAAAATTTATATTGATTGGCGCAAGGTGTATAACTGAATATAAACATATAGATGTCTTCAGGTACCGACTCTTTATGTACATGTGAAGTTTTGGATTTTTAGCAGCACGTGCAGGAGAGTTATTAAGCATTTTGTCCATTGCGGCGAAGGAAATCTTAAGTGAAAACTTTGAAGCCCCGCCCCCGTCATATAGTATTTCGGAAACAAAAAATTTTAGCCCCAGTGTTTGTCCCAGGTCTTAAGATGCTCCAGACAGAACTTTAAGGCAATCAGATGAAGCCTTTAGGATCAGGGTGCAAAAGAATGACCCCTGTAAACATGCAAAAAAGGGCAAAAGTCGGACTTTCAAAAATTCATAACTCACTTCCTGTTCATATTAGACGTTAAAATATCAAATTTTTCGCCATGCCCGATGAGACTGCCAAGTTTGGTGAGTTTTTGTGCATGTTTCGGGGGTCAAAAATGCGATCGAACAATCGGAAAAATAATAATAATAATAATTTCTACAAAAACAATAGGGACTTCGCAGCGGTCGCTGCTCAGGCCCTAATAATAATAATAATAATATTATTAATAATAAAAGTAATAATATTTTCTACAAAAACAATAGGGACCTCGCAGCCGTCGCAGCTCGGGCCCTAATAACAATTTCTAGAAAAACAATAGGGACCTCGCAGCGGTCACTGCTCGGGCCCTAATAATAATAATAAAAATAATAATAATTTCCACAAAAACAATGGGGACCTCGTAGCGGTCGCTGCTCGGGCCCTAATAATAATTTCTACAAAAACAATAGGGACCTCGCCGCCGTCGCTGCTCGGGCCCCAATAATAATTTCTACACAAAGTCCATTGTGGTGACCCGCCCCCTTTTAAGGAAATTAAAAATGGCCGACTTCCTGTAAAACCTAGCTCATTGCTCCAAGAGACTTTTTTGTAGGTCTTGGTCTTATACATACAGTGAACCCTCGCTACTTCGCGGTTCACCTTTCGCGGGTTCAGTGCTTCGCGGGTCTAAAAAATATTCGGGGGCATTGTAGTTTCGCCGAGCGGCACGACGGGGCGCTGGAGCGGTTAGACGGCCGGCGTGCGCCGAAGAAGAGCGTGGGCGAAGAGGAGAGTGGACGAAGAAGAGCACGTTCCCCCGGACACGATCGGTGGCGACGTTTCGCGCGGTTTGGACCGTACCAGAGCTCCGGCCGGCGTGCGTGACAGTTAAGCCGTAGAGGAACACCTTCCCCGGGCACGGGCGGTGCCAAGCGGCCCCTAAGTTTAACCGAATGGAAGCTCCGGAGGAGGAGGGCATGCTCGCGTCACAGTAAGCCGAAGAGGAGCACCTTCCACGGGCACGGGCGGTTCCAAGCGGCCCCTAAGTTTAACCGAATGGAAGCTCCGGAGGAGGAGGGGATGCTCGCGTCACAGTAAGCCGAAGAGGAGCACCTTCCCCGGGCACGGGCGGCTTCAAGCGGCCCCTAAGTTTAACTGAATGGAAGCTCCGGAGGAGGAGGGCATGCTCGCGTCACAGTAAGCCGAAGAGGAGCACCTTCCCCGGGCACGGGCGGTGCCAAGCGGCCCCTAAGTTTAACCGAATGGAAGTTCCGGGGGAGGAGGGCGGGCGTGTGTCACAGTTAAGCCGAATTGGAGCACCTCTTCCGCCCGGGCACGAGCGGAGCGCGAGGCTGTCAGTTATGAATGAATAAATGAATAAATAAATAAAGAATGCCACCTTTCATTTCACAGGGTACACCGGACGGCGTACCAGCAGGTAAAAGTCGGAGTAATTAAATAAATACAAAAAGAATGGCTGGGGAATTAAAAAATAATATGTTTTAATAATAATTTGTTTTTTTTGTTATAACATGAATTTCACTCTCTCTCTCCCCGTATATATATATATATATATATATATATATATATATATATATATATATTTATATATTTATTATATATATTGTATTTTTTTTAAGCATTTTTGAAGGTGTGCCGCTACTTCGCGGATTTTCAGTTTTCGCGGGTGGTCTCGGTCCCCATTAACCGCGATAACCGAGGGTTCACTGTACTCCATAAAATTTACAAAAGGCGAGGTGAAACACTCAACCAGGGTTGCTTTTTTGAACATTTCTCGAGGGCCATGGCGAGCCATTTCAAAAAAGCTGCACAACTAACGTATAAAATATTGATAAATTTGCTCGGCCTGATGTGTGTGTAAAGTTTCACGAGTTGTCGTTCATATTTACAACCTCATAATCAGCGTTGTTTTATTGCCGAACAGTGCAATGCCACTCCCACAACCTTTCACGAAAAAGGACGAATTTCGTATTGTGACATCCTCATGGCCGAAACAGTAATCCGAGCATATATGAGGGCGACCTTGTTGAGTTGCACGGAGAAAAACATCCAAGAAAATAACTTGTATTAGCTTTTACCAGTTGGTGGCGCTACTACTACGATGAAAAATAAGTTGGTAGAAGTCTTCAGAGCTGAAGTATCCTCAAATGTGTACAACTTCGAGAAGATAGGATCATCTGAGTCATGTTGCCGGAGCTTTTGTTGTCACAAAGTACAATCGGACTTTTCAGCACCGTAATAGCCACGCCTTTTGCCAAAACGTCACAAAATTCGGCAGAGAGTAAGATCATTGTCTTGAGTCTTTTCTGACTAATTTTCAGTCGGATTCGTCAGAAGGGCACCGTGCAGTACGTGAAAATTTAAATAAAAACAAATTTTTGATTCCACTTGGCGGCGCTGTGTGTAAAACAAAATAATAACATTAAGATGTCTTCAGGTCGGGACGTTTTATTTACAGGTGAAGGTTTGGATTTTTAGGAGCATGTGCAGGGGAGTTATTAAGCATTCATTTATTTGTATTAGGTTCATTTTGTCTTCTTATTATTGATATTTGACTGATTCATTAAAAGCAGACATTTATGTTTTAGGTTAATTTTTTACCTGACATGTTTCAGCGAGTCTTTCGCCTTCTTCAGAGTGTCGCATGATGGTGTCTTGAGACCAGTCTTTATCAGCTGATGTTCCATGAGGGTGTGACTTACCTGTCAAAAAAATTAAAAAATCAGAGCAGTAAAAGAACAAGCACAACATGAACATTACAAATCAGCAATCACTGACCACTGCAAAAGGGAAAACCACATCATGGACCGGGAGAAGGGCAGGGTCATCCGCACAGAAGAGAACAAACTACAGCGCTGGATCAGAGAGGCCATTGAGATCTGCAAGCGAGGCATAAAAACCATGAACAGAGACAAGGGAGCCTTCATCCTCTCTACCACCTGGAGCAGCGTCTTGGCGGAGTGAATGGACAGCGGGGGGCGTGACTTGCCTTCATTCTTGTGACAGGTAAGGCACGCCTTCATGGAACATCAGCTGATAAAGACAGGTCACAAGACACCATCACAGGGTTCGAAGTTAACTTTAAAAACTGCTTGCCCATAGGGCAAGTGCCACTAAAATTTGCCTTGCCCGAGTGGCCAAATTACTTGCCCAACTTGGGCAAGTGACAATTTTTTTTCTCTTGCCCTGAGTGACTTTTTGTATGACAAAGTGTCTAATTACAAATTGCATGAATTTTTTGTTCGGACAGTTCCCGCCTAGAAAGAATTAAAAATACGTTACAATCATAAGGGTTGCTTATAGAAAAATGTATCATGTATTAACACATTAATTAGGTGTCTGCTGACCCAGGATTATGTTATTGTTATGTTATGTTATATATGAAAGAGAATGTGGAATGACACTGAACGATGGAAGGTGGAAGGATGTGGAAAGATTGTGAATGACATTGAATGATTTGGAATGACACTGAAAGATTTTGAATAATACTGAATGACACTGAATGAAGTAAAACTTTCTGGGAACGGGCCAATTCAAGATAGCTGCCGCACTGTGGGGGAGGCTTTGGTACCAAATTTGGAAAGAGACCCAAACGGTTGGGTCCATTTTATATCAGTGTGGGGGTGAAACGTTGGTCTCGGCGGAGCTGTCTGAATATTGGAGAAGTTAGAAGACAAAGTAAAACAGAACAATTAAAATCACTCTTCAAATACATATTGTTTGGTGGGCAGAGCATGATTTACAGCTCACCATTTTATTGCATGCACCAAGCATGTTATACATTTTTCTGTCCATGGGATGGCGTAGTCAAGAAAAATGAAGCATCTCGAAGCCCATTCGTGTGTGAAGTATTTCCCTGCAGGGCTTGGCTGCTTTATGGGGCTTCATTTTGCCATCACTAGTTTTAGATAGTTTTAATTTTTGAAAGAGCATTTTTGTTTTAGTATTAAGGTAGGCCAGAAATGGAATGAAATGCAGAGATAGAAATGACACAGGAAAAATTTGGCTAGAAGGGCTATAATTTTCATTAAAGCAGAGAAGAAAATAGAAACTACAAAAAACATTGATGTGTACTTGTCCACTTTAAGGTAGAACTGGTTGAAGTGAAATGAGTCACAAGATTGGAAAAATAGGAAATAAAATAGAATTAACATGTTCATTTTTGTGATAAGAAATTTGTGATTAGGTGAAAAGGGGAAAAAAAAGAGAATTACAGGCTTTTCAAATAAAACAACCTAATTTAAATTGGCCAACTTGTAAAATGGAAAAGAAAATTCTAAATTATGCACAGAAAGCATGAACGTGTTGGGCAGAAGGAAGGAAAAAGAAAAGAAAGAAAGGAGGAAGCAGTAAGTCTTGTTACAAAACATTAACTTTTCAGGACGAGATGTGGTAGCAATGGAGGATCACGTGACGTAAAAAGTCAAACATAAAAGTGTGTGTAGAAGGAGTTCTACATCAACATGCGTTTTACTCATTAGGCCGTGATACACTGGCAAAATTGGACTTCAATAGAATTAATAAGCACGGGCGAATTCAAACAAACGTCAAAACTTTAAAGGGGCGCATTGTCAGTGATAAGAAAGAGAAAAGATATTGCCAGACCACTTTTCTGTAAAAACTTTCCTTGGGACGCCTCGGTGACCCCCATTAAATCCCTGACCCTTCATAGATAAAGTTGAGGCCCAGTGCCTCTCAGGGCTGTAATTTATGTGGCAGAGAAAGGTCCAACAAGCCTTGGTAATCTTTAAAACAGTATCGTCATGGCCATGGAATGGGTTGTGTATGTTGGAACTTGTGAAGATACACTACAAGATTGTATCGACAAAGCATCTTAACGCACTACCAAATTATTATAAGCCATTTGAGCAAAACAGTGACTGCAAAAAATGACTTCATTAGCCTGGGTTACTGCAGGAACCAGGGCAAAATGAATTCATTTGCATATTTAGTCACAACAATTTGGATTTCGTGGCAGAGAACCACTTAGAGTGTGATTAAGAGCTTTCACTGCTGCTTTAAGGAATCAAAAAATTACATTCTTTTCCCACCACATTCACATTGCACGCCGGCCTAATTGTCACAGGGACACATTATACTGATAAGTTGCGGTGCATTTCAGCCCAGCGTCATTTTTTCCCCGCATCATCTAGGAGGCGCCACACGACTGTGGAGCCGTCCAAATTATCACCAAACCGCGACTTGACCTTCCTCCCGACTGGAGGAACTCAGACTTGTAACACAGACCAGGTGCGCATTCCAGACTGATAAGAAGTAAAAGTGTTTGAGAACCAAGGTCGCAGCCTGAAATCAAACTGACTTTTATGCGATGGGAGTACTAACATTGTGATACCAACGGATAAGAGATTGTTAGGATAAGCAGGAAGAGCGTAGGCGGGTGTGAGCTAATTAAAATTTGGGGTTTCCCATCTTGTATGAGTTGTATGGTTACAATGTGGACTGACAGTCAAGATAAATGTTCATGCGTTCTGTCGACATTGGGCTTTAAAAACCACAACAGGAAAAGAAAAGTTGTGCATAAAGCACGTCTAAAATAGTTATTTGTGAACGCAAAATTCACTTAACAGAAAATGACACAATTACAATTGGAAACTGCCTCGCCTTTATATCGACACAGCGCAGCTAAAAGGGAAAATGAACACACCCCCACACGCACACACACGCAGAAAATCAACTTGACAATTTGATCCCACGCCAGGGAAAAAGGTACCAGTAATTGAACGCACACATTGGGAGAACAAAGGTGCAAACATTGCTGAGGACAGGATCAGCAAATTGGCAGATGGCAAATCCTGGCTGCCTAATTCATTGATTGGAAAAGTAATAAGAGTGACACAAGAGCATAACTATGTGTCAAGAGAGGGGTAGTATGATATGAAATTGTTCCCACATACAGACTTTTCAACAAAAAACTTTTTTTTAGACAGTGTTATTTGTTTGAGATGCAATATTGTTTGGTTGTAATTCATATGTTTTCAAAATGGATTAAGTTGTTTCCGACAACATATGTTGATGCTAAAACAGTTGGAAAAAGTGTTGTGTAATCAAATTGTCAGGTTCAATCACCTAAGCATTCACTGAACATAGGCTAAATGAATGGAAGGAAGACAAGAGTTGATCTTTTACTCGCGAGGAGAACGAACGGAGGTGTGCTCAGTTACATCTCCAAATTCGTTCTGGAGCACACTCCGCCGAGCCCTCTATTTTATTAGGGAAGTCCCTAACAATACAATGTATTTGCACTAAGGGATGAAGGGGGGAGCACCAGCAGGAACATGTAAACATCTCAGACACAAGAGGAAAGACAGACATCAATGGCAGTCATCCACTGATTGAAAAGGCAGATATGCCCTTTTAGTGCTCTGGTACTAAAGTCTCAGTCCTTTTGTTTCAGAGGTGTGTCTCAGCACACCTCCTTTGATGTTGCAGACGTTGATCCAGTCTTCAGGCATCCGCTTCTCTGTGAAGTCTTCTCATCCATATGGTCAAACATGGGTCACGCTGTGGAACAATTCTTTTGCAATACTAATAGAGTAAAATATGGGATAAAATACATCTTCAACCTAACACAAATTATCCTGACATTTGGAATTTCAAGAAGTGATTTGAAGTGAAAATTATGCATTTTGTGAATGATGTTGTAACAAGTGGGACAGTTGTTGCAAAATTGACTCAAAGCGTCATTGTGCATACAGTCTGCAGGACTTGTGGAACGCACTAATGGGACTGTTAAGGGCAGACTTATCAAGACAATGAGGGAAAAAAAGGAGACAATGACCAGACTGTGTTTCAATCACAACAATGAGGATAGTGCCAGCCGAAGTTAGGACACTATCCCCTATCGACTCTCAGGTTCATCAGAACCACCAGCGACTGGCACATCAGTCCCAGTCCACATGGGAAACATGTTTTGACCAAAAAGAAAAAAAAAAAAAAGACGCAATTACTGGTCAGTGTGTTCTGATCCACAGAGAAATCACGTCCGTGTGGGAGACCAACTCTTCTTCAAGGTGCTGAAACGACTTCGTTGGGACAAGTGAATGCTGAGATGGCCCTCGCCAGATGATTGCAGTGACCCCGACGGCAGCAAAGGTCGCGGGGCGTGGCAGCTGGATCCACCAGTTGCAGTACAAGCTTCTCCGGTTTCCAGCTAAAGGCCGAGCAACGCGAATCCCTCGAACAGGAGCCCACCTGAGTCACAATATCGGACCACACGCACATCGGAACCGCACAACCAGCCACAGATACGAATGTTGAAGCCACAGAACAAAAAGATTAGATATTGTTTGGAAATTAATGACGTACATAAAGAATTTTAGCCTTGATTGGAGAACATTACTGCATTTACATTTTTAATAAAATGAAACAATTATTGATGTTATGACCACTACGAAGAATTTGAAAGACAATATATCGGGATAATTATGGTTTTCATTTTTGTTATGTGTAGTCTGTTCATGTTGCATTATTCTTATGACAAAGATGATTATTAACTGCATGTTTGTTGCCCAAATGTACCATTACAACCTGATTGATGTTGAGAATGACGAATTCGAACTGGACAATGACAAACTCGAACTGGACACTGAAACCTAAATAACACATGGACCCTTTTGCCCCTGCCCCCACACATGCACACACATACACCACACACGAAGATCCGGGAGGTAAAGACGGCTGTCCCCTCCTACAACGAGGCAAGGGCCTCGATCAAGTCGCCGCAGAGACAAGCTCTGCGTGGAGACAAACTCTGCGTGGAGACAGTTTTGTTATTTTTCACTAGGTATATTGAAGTTTTTTTATGTTTTATTCCCAAGTGACCAACATACCATGAGAATCTCGTTCCACGCCGGAAGGGAGGAGGGGAATTTTGTCCCTACTGAGGGTTTTCGCCCCTCCACGGATGACCACACTGTTGTATGATTTCATTATGATGATCTGTCTTAAAGCCGTAAGGACATGATTTAAACCCACAAACGGGTGAATGTGAGATGGGATGAGGATATGTAAATAGTTTGTGTATTTCTAATCATGTTTTTATACACTATTTGTATCAGTTATAATTGCGCACACACACAGACACTCACATTATTGCTTTAGCACACACGCGCACAACTGGAACACACGCACACACTTTAGTTTCGAATTCCTGACTGACTACTGTGGTTGATTGCTTCCTGCCTGCCTGCTAGAATTTCAGACAGACCTCCATTGTCTGCTTAGGTTGCTGATAAAAGACCGAACGGGTGGTAGAGAGTGAGAGAGAGTGCGCGAGATTGAACTGGCAAGACGCCTGCTTCACCTCCTGACTTCCTCTCCCATTCGCGAATGGTCAAAAACAAAACTCTAACTGGTTTGGTCTGGATTTATGCCACCTTCAGTCTAAAAATGGCGTCAGGACGTTTTAAACCTGACAGTTGCCTTGAGATCTCCGAGCTCGAACTGCCCTATTCCCACCTTGATCACAAGCTCCCATGAACCACTTGGACAGGGTTGCCTGTGTCCTTCTCGTTGATGTCCTTTGTGGCTCCATTCCTTTTCAGTGCTCCTAAAACAAAAAAGACAAGAAGCCAACTTAGTAAAGCTATTTAATGATTGTGAAACCTTATGGGACATGCTGAAATGTCTTCACACCACAATCCCTTAAAAAAAAAATATATTACCGTATAGAACATCAGAAAAAGGCAGGTCTCGGCGCTTGTTCTTGCTACGATGTCCAAAGAGATTGTACTTCAGAGACAGAGGATTTGTCATGATGAACGCCATCATTGTTCTGACACTATCGTCCAATCCACCAATACCTGCAACCATTATAACATGGGTGTCACTCGATCCAGATAATCATCACACACTTAAAAATATTTTGGCAGTTAAACTGGTTATGATAAACGTCACAGGAAAGGAATTGTCGATTAAGTGAACAGCTTCGGTAACGCCATATACACTCAAAGGGCAAGAGCCCAACATTCTACCAAAATGATTATGATTAGGGAGGTAACGATTCACTCAAGCCCCGATTCGATTTTTGATTTTCAGTTCCCGATTTCGATTCGATATTTTAATTGTTTTAAGTTGCTGCCACGTTTGTCTCTGTGCGCTCGTGTGATGCTGCAGCGATCCACAAACAAAATATGTCTATACGTCTTGTGCATTTTGAATGGAACCAAAAAACAATACACGATGCCAAATTGTACTATTATTATGAAACTGCCTATGAGTAGTAAAAGAAATACTTGTAAAAATATTTCACATTTTTAGAGCCCCAATACATTCTTTTAAATATAGAAGGGACTGAAATCATGTGAAAATTGAGTCTTTTTCTCAGTTTCCGACTTGGGGTGAACACATTCGGCTTATCATAGTTGCAGTTGACCATCTTGAACTCTGAAGTCTTTCAACTCGGCCTTCCGAATCAGGGTTTTAGAGGTGGGGCTATTTAGTGATACAGTAGGATGGTTTGATCTCTGTAGCTCCAGAATCAGGAATGTACTGGGACTGGGGTTCCTACTTGGGTTTAGGGTACCTAATTTTATATTTCAAGAAATTAAATAATTATTTATAATTTTGAAGATAATACATTAAAATTTCATCATTTTCATACCTGCATTAGATCCTGCAGTAGACTCACAGACTCAACATGTTGGACGTACTCAAGGACCTTCTGCAGCGCCTCTCTTGGTTAGGAAGCTTTTTCTCTGTGACAATCCATGGGGAGGTGTAGATGGTACTTCGTCATCACAGGCTTCAGACTCGTCACTTGAGAAAACATCCCTGCAATGGATGCATAGACACTTGGGCATGAATGTCATTTAACAACAAAAGCTAGAACAAAGAGCTTTGCATTTAAAAGAATACATCTGTGATGGGGAAGCCAGGTTAAAGTGTTAATTTTATAATTATGTAATTAGCTGCAGGTTAGTCTAGTGAAGGTGTAATCACTTCTATTTTGGAGCATAGCTTTTGCTCTGTCCAATCATTGCCTCACCTGCTGAAACCCACATTCGGGTATTTTACAAACCAAAAACTTAAATACCTGTACAGCTCTCATTTTTAACTTATTTTCTCTAACCTTTACCCACAAAATTTGAATATTCAAAATAAAAGTACACAAAGAAGTCACAATTTTTCCACATTAGTTACTTACGTAGTTCCTCTCAAATGCAGCTCAACACTGCATTGAATTAGAGCTTGATAAGCCTACACACAAAACATACAAAGCACATTGTGGCATGATTCTGAATGAGCCAATCTAGCATTTCAACATCTGTTCAACTGTTGGAATTTTAACTATTATCTGACTCTATTAACCAACATTCATCCAACAATTATGCGCGCTCGTTTTGGACACTGCATTGAATTAGAGCTTGATAAACCCACACACAAAACATACAAAGCACATTGTGGCATGATTCTGAATGAGCCAATCTAGCATTTCAATATCTGTTCAACTTTCATCTTGAATTTCTATTATTTAAATAACAGGCAACATTCAACAGTTAATATGTTTTGCTTTACTTACCCAAATCAAACACATCACAAAAAAGCCTTAAATGAGCTAGTGGAGTAGATTGTATTAATTTGAGTGAAAGCTTAAGTCTTTTGGAGAATTTTGGAGAGAGATCGAGGGACACTGTGTTTAGCGTCGTAGGCCCAATGCTAACAATATGTAGCTCGTTGTAAAGGTCCTCATAAAAATAAATAAAACACACAACGCTTATCAGTATTATTAAAAGGGTGATTATAATGTACTTAAGTTTTCCCCAAAATAATTCGAGTACGTACGTTGTTGATATACCCTCTGTGTTCTCGTCACTTATCATTTTAGCATACTGTGTTTTAGCTAACGCACCAAGCAGTTTTCCAACACAGGCAACCTTGAAAAATTACAAAACACATTGTAAAGTAAGTCTAAAAAATGAGAGCCAGACATTTACCCAAGATTAATTAATTAATTCAATTATCGTTCGGGACTCACCGTGCTTTCAGCTCTTCTGCCGCACCTCAAAGACCGCGTAGCTTGCATTCGCTCCTTTTCTCACAGTTTGAATATGCTGCCTTCAAAAGAATCTGTAATTTTGACAACTCCAACTTGAATCTACAAAAATCAAGCAATAAGGTAGAAATAACTTCAAATATACTTTGAATAAAGATCTTTCACAGCATACAGAATTAATAAAATAACATTAATTAATAATGTTGATTTTGTTTATTTAAAAAAAAGTAACTGTGTTGACTGTTGGATGTGGCTGACAATGCTGGACCTGCCTTGTCAAATAGTTCATAGATGACAATCTTAGCTGTCTGGTATATTATAAAATGTTATCTTGTCCCTTAAGGGTTATTAAGTCACAGTTGGGGGTACATGTAAATTCACAAAATATAACGTCCAGCCTTGTTAAATTTAGCATAGATAAATACATGAATTTAATTTTAATTTTAATAAATCAATCAATCCTCTGTACTGCTTCTTGTCCTCACAAGGGTCCCCGGGAGTGCTGGAGCCTATCCCAGCTGTCTTCGGGCAGTCGACAGGGTACACCCTGAACTGGTTGCCAGTCAATCGCAGGGCACACAGAGACAAGCAACCATCCGCTCTCACACTCAGACCTTGGACCAGTGACCAATCAACCTATCATGGATGTTTTTGGAAAGTGGGAGGAAACCGGCGAAAACCCTAGCAGGCACAGGGAGAACCTTGCACTTCTGTACTGTGATGCGGACTTGCTAACCAGTCCGCCACCGTGCCGCTTGTTCTAAAGAGTCCCAGAAAATAAAAACACCCGTCCCTTAGTCAAAAGCGGAAAAAGTCCAACAACAACCCGACCATAATTTGCATTGTTCCATAAGTTAAATCAATGTCAAACCTAATAAAAGCTGACTTCTGGTCCTCAAAAATCCTACACTTATTTTAGTCCTTTCACAATCTCGCAGCATAGGCTCCATGGCCATGTCTCTATCGTTTTGGCATCCATTGAATAGTTCTACTGAGAATAGTCTTCAGGGTGGTTACTATTAGCATAGCATGCATTAAATATCAAAAAGGCTCCAGAACAAATTTTCAAACCCATGCCCGCTTAGCTCATCTATAACCCATACAGGACCCAGACATGGTTGACCAGCTCTAACCTATGCCCACTTATCCCACACATAACCCAAACAGGACCGATAAATGGTGACCACTTCTAACCCATGCCCACTTAGCCCACACATAACCCAAATAGGACCCAGACATGGTTGACCAGCTCTAACCCATGCCCACTTGGCCCATATACAGCCCATATGAGACCCTCACATGGTTGACCAGTTCTAACCCATGCCCACTTAGCCCACACATAACCCAAATAGGACCTATAAATGGTTTCAGTAGTAGATTCAGTAGTTTTTATCATTACAGCATTTTCCCCTCTGTATAATGGACAGACATTAGGAGTGTTTCCTTACACTTAGATACGTTTATACTGTGTATATTTGCATGCTTTTTATGAATGTCTGCTGCTAATGTTATACATTAACGGCTACATTACGCCGCCGACTCTGTGTGAGCTATATCTTTGCTGCTGTAACACCTCAAATTTCCCCATTGTGGGACTAATAAAGGACATCTTTATCTTTATCTTTACCAGTTCTAACCCATGCCCACTTAGCCCATACACAACCCGTATTGCACCCACAACATTTGCCCAGTTTAAGCCCATGCCCACCAATCCCAGATGGCGCCCACATGGAACCCTGTACCATTGCCCACTTCTAGCCCATTCCCACTTGGTACCCAGGAATCCCGCATTTACCCCATTTGGGGCCCAGTTGGACATGTTGGCTGGGTACAGTACTTTTATTCTTGCAGTATTTTTATCATTGCAGTATTTTCAATCATTCAGTATTTTTTTTTATCATTGCAGCATTTTTATTTATTTCCCCTCTGAACCATAGACAGGCATTAGGAGTGTTTCCTTACACTTGTATATGTTGTGGGCTGTAAGTGTGTATATACATGGGGATCTGTGTATATACGTATATACTGTGTATATTTGCATGCTTTTTATGAATGCCTGCTGCCAATGTTATACATTAACGGCTACATTACGTCGGTGCCACTGTGTGATGTATATCTTTGCTGCTGTAACACTGCAAATGTCCCCGTTATTGGACAATTAAAAGACATCTTTATCTTTAGAAATTGAAGATTCACTTGCGAGGCCATTTTCAACACGGACCTTTCAAGAGAAGCTATATCGTCCAACACTCGGTCAGTGCTGTCTAAGTGCTTTTCTGTATATTGTTTGTCCACCCGTGGTGTCATAAATTATGGTATTATGAGGGGGATTTATTCAAGTAGGACTAAGTAGGACTTCATTGAAGGCCCAGGTGTGAAATGCATGGCCCTCCACTGGTTCAAATAATATCTAAAACTAAATTACCAGTTACATGTGCAATTTCAATATTCAACAATTATCTCAACAAAAAAGGACAATCTGAATTTTTTTTAAATGCACAATAAAACAGAAAAGCCATTTCCGGGTATTTTACAATTCAGTCTTCATTGGGGAAAAAACATTCAACAATTTGCTTTTCTTATTTAATACATAGTTCAGCACAGCAGGTGGCGGACAAGCACCTTAAAACGTCATTCGCCTACACAAGGAAGAAGAACATGCCCGAGGCGCTCCCGTGTCCTCGTCTTTCGGTCAACCTGAGAATAATGTTCTTGAGGATTAAAGTTTATAAATGTAAGTATGATGTGATTTTTTATTTTATTTTATGTTGTTGAACAGTGTTTTTGTTTATTTTATAATTTCGTCATTAAAAGGCTGTGGCGGTTGGAGAGTCAGCTTCGTGTTAGGGCGTGTTAAAGATCCCGATACCCACACTACACCCTCATTGAAGTATATACGAGTAAAATTATTCGAGCGCGCAGCCAAAGTATATTGTCCACAATTATTTGCGGACTTAACCAAAATCCCATTGAACTGGCGATGTTCGGTGGAATTCTTGTGCCCATGCTGAAAAAAATTCTCTTCAAATGTACATATCAAATTATGACATTATGATAAACAGTTGCATGTGTGCAATTTCGGTCACTCTTTTAAAGTCACCTACGTGTTTTGTCCGAGTGCAGCTAGCGTACTTAGCGACCTTGTGTGCATGCGCCGCAGATTGTGAGAGCGCCTCAAATAGTACAAATGAAGCTATAGCTTGTTCCGGTGGGTCCCAAGCCAGGGTTTTTTCTTAACTACCACATTACTTAAGTTTTAATATCACTCTCAACGTCAAAATTGTTACAAATAAATACATAATGATAACGTGCCGCCAAGCTCGATGACATAGGAGGCGGAAGTTGGTGTCGTCACACGCATTGTCCCAATTTTGCAATATCGGTACGCTTGGAACCTGTGCTCTGCAACACCCCATGTACACGTCAACGAGGAACGTATGGTGTAGAGTGTTTATTGCGATTGGGCCATTCTTTGTCACGGTCTTCTCTCTGACAAATTGGCATATTTAGCAGCCAAAATATAATGAGCCGTTGCTGTGATAGTAGTTGCAGCCCAAGGTTATTTTAGTAAACGAAAATGAACTCAAAACTTGAATAGAAAAAAATAAAATTCGATAATGAAAAAAATACAGTGAACCCTCGGTTATCGCGGTTAATGGGGACCGAGACCACCCGCGAAAACTGAAAATCCGCGAAGTAGCGGCGCACCTTCAAAAATGCTTAAAAAAAAAAAGTGCGAAGTAGTGGTGCACCTTCAAAAATGCTTAAAAAAAAAATAATAATAAATATGTATATATATATATATATATGTATATATATATATATATACACGGGTAGAGAGAGAGAGAGTGAAATTCATGCTATAACAAAAAAAAAAAAATTATTATTAAAACTTATTATTTTTTTATTCCCCAGCCATTATTTTTGTATTTATTCAATTACTTCTTTTTGTATGAAAGGTGGCATTCTTCATTTATTTTTTTTATTCATTTATTCATTCATAACTGACAGCCTCGCGCTCCGCTCGTGCTCGGGCGGAAGAGGTGCTCCTCTTCGGCTTAATTGTCATGTCAAAGCGTGTCTCCGTTCGGTTGAACTCGGTTTCATTTCGCCCCGCCCGTGCCCGGGGAAGGTGCTTCTCTTCGGCTTAACTGTGACGCGAGCATGCCCTCCTCCTCCGGAGCTTCCATTCGGTTAAACTTAGGGGCCGCTTGACACCGCCCGTGCCCGGGGAAGGTGCTCCTCTTCGGCTTAACTGCCACGCACGCCGGCCGGCCTCCTCCGGAGCTCTCGTACGCTCCCGAACAGAGCGAAATGTCGCCCCGCTAGTGCCCGGGCGGAAGTTGTTCCTCTTCGGCTTAACTGCCACGCACGCTGGCCGGAGCTCTGGTACGGTCCGAACCGCGCGAAACGTCGCCCCAAATCGTGCCCGGGGGAACGTGCTCTTCTTCGTCCACTCTCCTCTTCGCCCACGCTCTTCTTCGGCGCATGCCGGCCGTCTTACAGCTCCAGCGCCCCGTCGTGCCGCTCGGCGAAACTACAATGCCCCCGAATATTTTTTAGACCCGCGAAGCACTGAACCCGCGAAAGGTGAACTGCGAAGTAGCGAGGGTTCACTGTAAAATGAAAATGCTCTTTCAAAAATTAAAACTATCTAAAACTAGTGATGGCAAAATGAAGCCCCATAAAGCAGCCAAGCCCTGCAGGGAAATACTTCACACACGAATGGGCTTCGAGATGCTTCATTTTTCTTGACTACGCCATCCCGTGGACAGAAAAATGTATAACATGCTTGGTGCATGCAATAAAATGGTGAGCTGTAAATCATGCTCTGCTTACCAAACAATATGTATTTGAAGAGTGATTTTAATTGTTCTGTTTTACTTTGTCTTCTCACTTCTCCAATATTCAGACAGCTCCGCAGAGACCAACGTTTCACCCCCACACTGATATAAAATGGACCCAACCGTTTGGGTCTCTTTCCAAATTTGGTACCAAAGCCTCCCCCACAGTGCGGCAGCTATCTTGAATTGGCCCGTTCCCAGAGAGTTTTACTTCATTCAGTGTCATTCAGTATTATTCAAAATCTTTCAGTGTCATTCCAAATCATTCAATGTCATTCACGATCTTTCCACATCCTTCCACCTTCCATCGTTCAGTGTCATTCCACATTCTCTTTGATATATAACATAACATAACAATAACATAATCCTGGGTCAGCAGACACCTAATTAATGTGTTAATACATGATACATTTTTATATAAGCAACACTTATGATTGTAACGTATTTTTAATTCTTTCTAGGCGGGAACTGTCCGAACAAAAAATTCATGCAATTTGTAATTATACACTTTGTCATACAAAAAGTCACTCAGGGCAAGAGAAAAAGAATTGTCACTTGCCCAAGTTGGGCAAGTAATTTGGCCACTCGGGCAAGGCAAATTTTAGTGGCACTTGCCCTATGGGGAAGCAGTTTTTAAAGTTAACTTCGAACCCTGTGATGGTGTCTTGTGACCAGTCTTAATCAGCTGATGTTCCATGAAGGCGTGCCTTACCTGTCACAAGAATGAAGGCAAGTCACGCCCCCCGCTGTCCGTTCACTCCGCCAAGATGCTGCTCCAGGTGGTAGAGAGGATGAAGGCTCCCTTGTCTCTGTTCATGGTTTTTATGCCTCGCTTGCAGATCTCAATTGCTTCTTTGATCCAGCGCTGTAGTTTGTTCTCTCCGGTGCGGATGACCCTGCCCTTCTCCCAGTCCATGATGTGGTTTTCCCTTTTGCAGTGGTCAGTGATTGCTGATTTGTAATGTTCATGTTGTGCTTGTTCTTTTACTGCTCTGATTTTTTAATTTTTTTGACAGGTAAGTCACACCCTCATGGAACATCAGCTGATAAAGACGGGTCTCAAGACACCATCATGCGACACTCTGAAGAAGGCGAAAGACTCGCCGAAACATGTCAGGTAAAAAATTAACCTAAAACATAATTGTCTGCTTTTAATGAATCAGTCAAATATCAATAATAAGAAGACAAAATGAACCTAATACAAATAAATGAATGCTTAATAACTCCCCTGGACATGCTCCTAAAAATCCAAACCTTCACCTGTAAATAAAACGTCCCGACCTGAAGACATCTTAATGTTATTATTTTGTTATACACACAGCGCCGCCAAGTGGAATCAAAAATTTGTTTTTATTTTAATTTTCACGTACTGCACGGTGCCCTTTTGACGAATCCGACTGAAAATTAGTCAGAAAAGACTCACTTACTCTCTGCCGAATTTTGTGACGTTTTGGCAAAAGGCGTGGCTATTACGGTGCTGAAAAGTCCGATTGTACTCTGTGGCAACAAAAGCTCCGGCAACATTACTCAGATGATACTATCTTCTCGAAGTTGTACACATTTGAGGATACTTCAGCCCTGAAGACATCCACCAACTTATTTTTCATCGTAGTAGTAGCGCCACCAACTGGTAAAAGCTAATACAAGTTATTTTTTTGGATGTTTTTCTCCGTGCAACTCAACAAGGTCGCCCTCATATATGCTCGGATGACTGTTTCGGCCATGAGGATGTCACAATACGAAATTCATCCTTTTTCGTGAAAAGTTGTGGGAGTGGCATTGCACTGTTCGGCAATAAAACAACGCTGATTATGAGGTTCTAAATATGAACGACAACTCGTGAAACTTTACACACACATCAGGCAGAGCAAATTTATCAATATTTTATACGTTAGTTGTGCAGCTATTTTGAAATGGCTCGCCATGGCCCTCGAGAAATGTTAAAAAAAGCAGCCCTGGTTGAGTGTTTCACCTCGCTTTTTGTAAATTTTATGGAGTACAGTGAACCCTCGGTTATCGCGGTTAATGGGGACCGAGACCACCCGCGAAAACTGAAAATCCGCGAAGTAGCGGCGCACCTTCAAAAATGCTTAAAAAAAAATACAATATATATAATAAATATATAAATATATATATACGGGGAGAGAGAGAGAGAGTGAAATTGATGTTATAACAAAAAAACCAAATTATTATTAAAACGTATTATTTTTTTATTCCCCAGCCATTCTTTTTGTATTTATTTAATTACTCAGACTTTTACCTGCTGGTACGCCGTCTGGTGTGCCCTGTGAAATGAAAGGTGCCATTCTTTCTTTCTTTATTTATTTATTCATTCATAACTGACAGCTTCGCGCTCCGCTCGTTCCCGGGCGGAAGAGGTGCTCCAATTCGGCTTAACTGTGACACACGCCCACCCTCCTCCCCCGGAGCTTCCATTCGGTTAAACTTAGGGGCCGCTTGGCACCGCCCGTGCCCGGGGAAGGTGCTCCTCTTCGGCTTACTGTGACGCGAGCATGCCCTCCTCCTCCGGAGCTTCCATTCGGTTAAACTTAGGGGCCGCTTGGAACCGCCCGTGGCCGGGGAAGGTGCTCCTCTTCGGCTTACTGTGACGCGAGCATGCCCTCCTCCTCCGGAGCTTCCATTCGGTTAAACTTAGGGGACGCTTGGAACCGCCCGTGCCCGGGGAAGGTGCTCCTTTTCGGCTTACTGTGACGCGAGCATGCCCTCCTCCTCCGGAGCTTCCATTCGGTTAAACTTAGGGGCCGCTTGGCACCGCCCGTGCCCGGGGAAGGTGCTCCTCTACGGCTTAACTGCCACGCACGCCGGCCGGAGCTCTGGTACTGTCCGAACCGCGCGAAACGTCGCCACCGATCGTGTCCGGGGGAACGTGCTCTTCTTCGTCCACTCTCCTCTTCGCCCACGCTCTTCTTTGGCGCACGCCGGCCGTCTAACCGCTCCAGCGCCCCGTCGTGCCGCTCGGCGAAACTACAATGCCCCCGAATATTTTTTAGACCCGCGAAGCACTGAACCCGCGAAAGGTGAACCGCCAAGTAGCGAGGGTTCACTGTATGTATAAGACCAAGACCTACAAAAAAGACTCTTGGAGCAATGAGCTAGGTTTTACAGGAAGTCGGCCATTTTGAATTTACTTAAAAGGGGGCGGGTCACCACAATGGACTTTGTGTAGAAATTATTATTGGGGCCCGAGCAGCGACCGCGGCGAGGTCCCTATTGTTTTTGTAGAAATTATTATTAGGGCCCGAGCAGCGACCGCTACGAGGTCCCCATTGTTTTTGTGGAAATTATAATTATTATTATTATTAGGGCCCGAGCAGTGACCTGTTTATTTTTTTTAAGCATTTTTGAAGGTGCGCCGCTACTTCGCGGATTTTCAGTTTTCGCGGGTGGTCTCGGTCCCCGTTAACCGCGATAACCGAGGGTTCACTGTACTCCATAAAATTTACAAAAAGCGAGGTGAAACACTCAACCAGAGCTGCTTTTTTTAACATTTCTCGAGGGCCATGGCGAGCCATTTAAAAAAAGCTGCACAACTAACGTATAAAATATTGATAAATTTGCTCGGCCTGATGTGTGTGTAAAGTTTTACAAGTTGTCGTTCATATTTAGAACCTCATAATCAGCTTTGTTTTATTGCCGAACAGTGCAATGCCACTCCCACAACTTTTCATGAAAAAGGACGAATTTCGTATTGTGACATCCTCATGGCCGAAACAGTCATCCGAGCATATATGAGGGCGACCTTGTTGAGTTGCACGGAGAAAAACATCCAAGAAAATAACTTGTATTAGCTTTTACCAGTTGGTGGCGCTACTACTACGATGTAAAATAAGTTGGTAGATGTCTTCAGGGCTGAAGTATCCTCAAATGTGTACAACTTCGAGAAGATAGGATCATCTGAGTCATGTTGCCGGAGCTTTTGTTGCCACAGAGTACAATCGGACTTTTCAGCACCTTAATAGCCACGCCTTTTGCCAAAACGTCACAAAATTCGGCAGAGAGTAAGATCATTGTCTTGAATCTTTTCTGACTCATTTTCAGTCGGATTCGTCAAAAGGGCACCGTGCAGTACGTGAAAATTAAAATAAAAACAAATTTTTGATTCCACTTGGCGGCACTGTGTGTATAACAAAATAATAACATTAAGATGTCTTCAGGTCGGGACGTTTTATTTACAGGTGAAGGTTTGGATTTTTAGGAGCATGTGCAGGGGAGTTATTAAGCATTCATTTATTTGTATTAGGTTCATTTTGTCTTCTTATTATTGATATTTGACTGATTCATTAAAAGCAGACAATTATGTTTTAGGTTAATTTTTTACCTGACATGTTTCGGCGAGTCTTTCGCCTTCTTCAGAGTGTCGCATGATGGTGTCTTGAGCTGATGTTCCATGAGGGTGTGACTTACCTGTCAAAAAAATGAAAAAATCAGAGCAGTAAAAGAACAAGCACAACATGAACATTACAAATCAGCAATCACTGACCACTGCAAAAGGGAAAACCACATCATGGACCGGGCGAAGGGCAGGGTCATCCGCACAGAAGAGAACAAACAACAGCGCTGGATCAGAGAGGCCATTGAGATCTGCAAGCGAGGCATAAAAACCATGAACAGAGACAAGGGAGCCTTCATCCTCTCTACCACCTGGACCAGCATCTTGGCGGAGTGAACGGACAGCGGGGGGCGTGACTTGCCTTCATTCTTGTGACAGGTAAGTCACGCCCTCATGGAACATCAGCTGATAAAGACGGGTCACAAGACAGCATCATGTGACACTCTGAAGAAGGCGAAAGACTTTCGTATTGTGACATGCTCAAGGCCTAAACACTCATCCGAGCAAATATAAGGTAGATTTTGTTCACCTGCCCGGAGAAAAACATCAACGAAAATAATTTGTATTTGTTTTAACCAGTTGGTGGCGCTACCACTGCGATCAAAAATAAGTTGGCAGCCGTCTTCAGGGCCTGAATATCCTCAAATGTGAAAAATTTCGAGAAGATGGATCATCTGAATCATTTTGCAGGAACTTTTGTTGCCACGGAGAATAATCAGACTCTGCGGCACCGTAATAGCCACGCCCTTCGAAGGAAAGTCACAAAAATAGGGATAGAGTAAGATCAATGTCTTGAGTCTTTTCTAGCCAATTTTCAATCAGATTCGTTAAAAGGGCACCGTGCAGTACGTCAAAATGTAAAAATAGATATTGATTGGCGCAAGGTGTATAACTGAATATAAACATATAGATGTCTTCAGGTACAGACTTTTTATGTACATGTGAAGTTTTGGATTTTTAGCAGCATGTGCAGGAGAGTTATTAAGCATTTTGTCCATTGCGGCGAAGGAAATCTTAAGTGAAAACTTTGAAGACCCGCCCCCGTCATATAGTATTTCGGAAACAAAAAATTTTAGCCCCAGTGTTTGTCCCAGGTCTTCAGATGCTCCAGACAGAATTTTAAGGCAATCAGATGAAGCCTTTAGGATCAGGGTGCAAAAGAATGACCCCTGTAAACATGCAAAAAAGGGCAAAAGTCGGACTTTCAAAAATTCATAACTCACTTCCTGTTCATATTAGACGTTAAAATATCAAATTTTTCGCCATGCCCGATGAGACTGCCAAGTTTGGTGAGTTTTTGTGCATGTTTCGGGGGTCAAAAATGCGATCGAACAATCGGAAAAATAATAATAATAATAATTTCTACAAAAACAATAGGGACTTCGCAGCGGTCGCTGCTCAGGCCCTAATAATAATAATAATAATATTAATAATAATAAAAGTAATAATATTTTCTACAAAAACAATAGGGACCTCGCAGCCGTCGCAGCTCGGGCCCTAATAACAATTTCTAGAAAAACAATAGGGACCTCGCAGCGGTCACTGCTCGGGCCCTAATAATAATAATAATAAAAATAATAATAATTTCCACAAAAACAATGGGGACCTCGTAGCGGTCGCTGCTCAGGCCCTATTAATAATTTCTACAAAAACAATAGGGACCTCGCCGCCGTCGCTGCTCGGGCCCCAATAATAATTTCTACACAAAGTCCATTGTGGTGACCCGCCCCCTTTTAGGTAAATTCAAAATGGCCGACTTCCTGTAAAACCTAGCTCATTGCTCCAAGAGACTTTTTTGTAGGTCTTGGTCTTATACATACAGTGAACCCTCGCTACTTCGCGGTTCACCTTTCGCGGGTTCAGTGCTTCGCGGGTCTAAAAAATATTCGGGGGCATTGTAGTTTCGCCGAGCGGCACGACGGGGCGCTGGAGCGGTTAGACGGCCGGCGTGCGCCGAAGAAGAGCGTGGGCGAAGAGGAGAGTGGACGAAGAAGAGCACGTTCTCCCGGACACGATCGGTGGCGACGTTTCGCGCGGTTCGGACCGTACCAGAGCTCCGGCCGGCGTGCGTGGCAGTTAAGCCGTAGAGGAGCACCTTCCCCGGGCACGGGCGGTGCCAAGCGGCCCCTAAGTTTAACCGAATGGAAGCTCCGGAGGAGGAGGGCATGCTCGCGTCACAGTAAGCCGAAGAGGAGCACCTTCCCCGGGCACGGGCGGTTCCAAGCGGCCCCTAAGTTTAACCGAATGGAAGCTCCGGAGGAGGAGGGCATGCTCGCGTCACAGTAAGCCGAAGAGGAGCACCTTCCCCGGGCACGGGCGGTTCCAAGCGGCCCCTAAGTTTAACTGAATGGAAGCTCCGGAGGAGGAGGGCATGCTCGCGTCACAGTAAGCCGAAGAGGAGCACCTTCCCCGGGCACGGGCGGTGCCAAGCGGCCCCTAAGTTTAACAGAATGGAAGTTCCGGGGGAGGAGGGCGGGCGTGTGTCACAGTTAAGCCGAATTGGAGCACCTCTTCCGCCCGGGCACGAGCGGAGCGCGAGGCTGTCAGTTATGAATGAATAAATGAATAAATAAATAAAGAATGCCACCTTTCATTTCACAGGGCACACCGGACGGCGTACCAGCAGGTAAAAGTCGGAGTAATTAAATAAATACAAAAAGAATGGCTGGGGAATAAAAAAATAATACGTTTTAATAATAATTTGGTTTTTTTGTTATAAAATGAATTTCACTCTCTCTCTCCCCGTATATATATATATATATATATATATATATATATATATATATATATATATATATTGTATATTTTTTTTAAGCATTTTTGAAGGTGCGCCGCTACTTCGCGGATTTTCAGTTTTCGCGGGTGGTCTCGGTCCCCATTAACCGCGATAACCGAGGGTTCACTGTACTCCATAAAATTTACAAAAAGCGAGGTGAAACACTCAATCAGGGCTGCTTTTTTGAACATTTCTCGAGGGCCATGGCGAGCCATTTCAAAAAAGCTGCACAACTAACGTATAAAATATTGATAAATTTGCTCGGCCTGATGTGTGTGTAAAGTTTCACGAGTTGTCGTTCATATTTAGAACCTCATAATCAGCGTTGTTTTATTGCCGAACAGTGCAATGCCACTCCCACAACTTTTCACGAAAAAGGACTAATTTCGTATTGTGACATCCTCATGGCCGAAACAGTCATCCGAGCATATATGAGGGCGACCTTGTTGAGTTGCACGGAGAAAAACATCCAAGAAAATAACTTGTATTAGCTTTTACCAGTTGGTGGCGCTACTACTACGATGTAAAATAAGTTGGTAGATGTCTTCTGGGCTGAAGTATCCTCAAATGTGTACAACTTCGAGAAGATAGGATCATCTGAGTCATGTTGCCGGAGCTTTTGTTGCCACAGAGTACAATCGGACTTTTCAGCACCGTAATAGCCACGCCTTTTGCCAAAACGTCACAAAATTCGGCAGAAAGTAAGATCATTGTCTTGAGTCTTTTCTGACTAATTTTCAGTCGGATTCGTCAAAAGGGCACCGTGCAGTACGTGAAAATTAAAATAAAAACAAATTTTTGATTCCACTTGGCGGCGCTGTGTGTATAACAAAATAATAACATTAAGATGTCTTCAGGTCGGGACGTTTTATTTACAGGTGAAGGTTTGGATTTTTAGGAGCATGTGCAGGGGAGTTATTAAGCATTCATTTATTTGTATTAGGTTCATTTTGTCTTCTTATTATTGATATTTGACTGATTCATTAAAAGCAGACAATTATGTTTTAGGTTAATTTTTTACCTGACATGTTTCGGCGAGTCTTTTGCCTTCTTCAGAGTGTCGCATGATGGTGTCTTGAGACCCGTCTTTATCAGCTGATGTTCCATGAGGGTGTGACTTACCTGTCAAAAAAATGAAAAAATCAGAGCAGTAAAAGAACAAGCACAACATGAACATTACAAATCAGCAATCACTGACCACTGCAAAAGGGAAAACCACATCATGGACCGGGAGAAGGGCAGGGTCATCCGCACCGAAGAGAACAAACAACAGCGCTGGATCAGAGAGGCCATTGAGATCTGCAAGCGAGGCATAAAAACCATGAACAGAGACAAGGGAGCCTTCATCCTCTCTACCACCTGGAGCAGCATTTTGGCGGAGTGAACGGACAGCGGGGGGCGTGACTTGCCTTCATTCTTGTGACAGGTAAGTCACGCCCTCATGGAACATCAGCTGATAAAGACGGGTCACAAGACAGCATCATGTGACACTCTGAAGAAGGCGAAAGACTTTCGTATTGTGACATGCTCAAGGCCTAAACACTCATCCGAGCAAATATAAGGTAGATTTTGTTCACCTGCCCGGAGAAAAACATCAACGAAAATAATTTGTATTTGTTTTAACCAGTTGGTGGCGCTACCACTGCGATCAAAAATAAGTTGGCAGCCGTCTTCAGGGCCTGAATATCCTCAAATGTGAAAAATTTCGAGAAGATGGATCATCTGAATCATTTTGCAGGAACTTTTGTTGCCACTGAGAATAATCAGACTCTGCGGCACCGTAATAGCCACGCCCTTCGAAGGAAAGTCACAAAAATAGGGATAGAGTAAGATCAATGTCTTGAGTCTTTTCTAGCCAATTTTCAATCAGATTCGTTAAAAGGGCACCGTGCAGTACGTCAAAATGTAAAAAATGATATTGATTGGCGCAAGGTGTATAACTGAATATAAACATATAGATGTCTTCAGGTACAGACTTTTTATGTACATGTGAAGTTTTGGATTTTTAGCAGCATGTGCAGGAGAGTTATTAAGCATTTTGTCCATTGCGGCGAAGGAAATCTTAAGTGAAAACTTTGAAGACCCGCCCCCGTCATATAGTATTTCGGAAACAAAAAATTTTAGCCCCAGTGTTTGTCCCAGGTCTTCAGATGCTCCAGACAGAATTTTAAGGCAATCAGATGAAGCCTTTAGGATCAGGGTGCAAAAGAATGACCCCTGTAAACATGCAAAAAAGGGCAAAAGTCGGACTTTCAAAAATTCATAACTCACTTCCTGTTCATATTAGACGTTAAAATATCAAATTTTTCGCCATGCCCGATGAGACTGCCAAGTTTGGTGAGTTTTTGTGCATGTTTCGGGGGTCAAAAATGCGATCGAACAATCGGAAAAATAATAATAATAATAATTTCTACAAAAACAATAGGGACTTCGCAGCGGTCGCTGCTCAGGCCCTAATAATAATAATAATAATATTAATAATAATAAAAGTAATAATATTTTCTACAAAAACAATAGGGACCTCGCAGCCGTCGCAGCTCGGGCCCTAATAACAATTTCTAGAAAAACAATAGTGACCTCGCAGCGGTCACTGCTCGGGCCCTAATAATAATAATAATAAAAATAATAATAATTTCCACAAAAACAATGGGGACCTCGTAGCGGTCGCTGCTCAGGCCCTAATAATAATTTCTACAAAAACAATAGGGACCTCGCCGCCGTCGCTGCTCGGGCCCCAATAATAATTTCTACACAAAGTCCATTGTGGTGACCCGCCCCCTTTTAAGTAAATTCAAAATGGCCGACTTCCTGTAAAACCTAGCTCATTGCTCCAAGAGACTTTTTTGTAGGTCTTGGTCTTATACATACAGTGAACCCTCGCTACTTCGCGGTTCACCTTTCGCGGGTTCAGTGCTTCGCGGGTCTAAAAAATATTCGGGGGCATTGTAGTTTCGCCGAGCGAAAATAATTTGTATTTGTTTTAACCAGTTGGTGGCGCTACCACTGCGATCAAAAATAAGTTGGCAGCCGTCTTCAGGGCCTGAATATCCTCAAATGGGGCGCTGGAGCGGTTAGACGGCCGGCGTGCGCCGAAGAAGAGCGTGGGTGAAGAGGAGAGTGGACGAAGAAGAGCACGTTCTCCCGGACACGATCGGTGGCGACGTTTCGCGCGGTTCGGACCGTACCAGAGCTCCGGCCGGCGTGCGTGGCAGTTAAGCCGTAGAGGAGCACCTTCCCCGGGCACGGGCGGTGCCAAGCGGCCCCTAAGTTTAACCGAATGGAAGCTCCGGAGGAGGAGGGCATGCTCGCGTCACAGTAAGCCGAAGAGGAGCACCTTCCCCGGGCACGGGCGGTTCCAAGCGGCCCCTAAGTTTAACCGAATGGAAGCTCCGGAGGAGGAGGGCATGCTCGCGTCACAGTAAGCCGAAGAGGAGCACCTTCCCCGGGCACGGGCGGTTCCAAGCGGCCCCTAAGTTTAACTGAATGGAAGCTCCGGAGGAGGAGGGCATGCTCGCGTCACAGTAAGCCGAAGAGGAGCACCTTCCCCGGGCACGGGCGGTGCCAAGCGGCCCCTAAGTTTAACAGAATGGAAGTTCCGGGGGAGGTGGGCGGGCGTGTGTCACAGTTAAGCCGAATTGGAGCACCTACCACCTGGAGCAGCATTTTGGCGGAGTGAACGGACAGCGGGGGGCGTGACTTGCCTTCATTCTTGTGACAGGTAAGTCACGCCCTCATGGAACATCAGCTGATAAAGACGGGCCACAAGACACCATCATGTGACACTCTGAAGAAGGCGAAAGACTTTCGTATTGTGACATCCTCAAGGCCTAAACACTCATCCGAGCAAATGTAAGGTAGATTTTGTTAACCTGCCCGGAGAAAAAAATCAACGAAAATAATTTGTATTTGTTTTAACCAGTTGGTGGCGCTACCACTGCGATCAAAAATAAGTTGGCAGCCGTCTTCAGGGCCTGAATATCCTCAAATGGGGCGCTGGAGCGGTTAGACGGCCGGCGTGCGCCGAAGAAGAGCGTGGGCGAAGAGGAGAGTGGACGAAGAAGAGCACGTTCTCCCGGACACGATCGGTGGCGACGTTTCGCGCGGTTCGGACCGTACCAGAGCTCCGGCCGGCGTGCGTGGCAGTTAAGCCGTAGAGGAGCACCTTCCCCGGGCACGGGCGGTGCCAAGCGGCCCCTAAGTTTAACCGAATGGAAGCTCCGGAGGAGGAGGGCATGCTCGCGTCACAGTAAGCCGAAGAGGAGCACCTTCCCCGGGCACGGGCGGTTCCAAGCGGCCCCTAAGTTTAACCGAATGGAAGCTCCGGAGGAGGAGGGCATGCTCGCGTCACAGTAAGCCGAAGAGGAGCACCTTCCCCGGGCACGGGCGGTTCCAAGCGGCCCCTAAGTTTAACTGAATGGAAGCTCCGGAGGAGGAGGGCATGCTCGCGTCACAGTAAGCCGAAGAGGAGCACCTTCCCCGGGCACGGGCGGTGCCAAGCGGCCCCTAAGTTTAACAGAATGGAAGTTCCGGGGGAGGAGGGCGGGCGTGTGTCACAGTTAAGCCGAATTGGAGCACCTCTTCCGCCCGGGCACGAGCGGAGCGCGAGGCTGTCAGTTATGAATGAATAAATGAGTAAATAAATAAAGAATGCCACCTTTCATTTCACAGGGCACACCGGACGGCGTACCAGCAGGTAAAAGTCGGAGTAATTAAATAAATACAAAAAGAATGGCTGGGGAATAAAAAAATAATACGTTTTAATAATAATTTGGTTTTTTTGTTATAAAATGAATTTCACTCTCTCTCTCCCCGTATATATATATATATATATATATATATATATATATATATATATATTGTATATTTTTTTTAAGCATTTTTGAAGGTGCGCCGCTACTTCGCGGATTTTCAGTTTTCGCGGGTGGTCTCGGTCCCCATTAACCGCGATAACCGAGGGTTCACTGTACTCCATAAAATTTACAAAAAGCGAGGTGAAACACTCAATCAGGGCTGCTTTTTTGAACATTTCTCGAGGGCCATGGCGAGCCATTTCAAAAAAGCTGCACAACTAACGTATAAAATATTGATAAATTTGCTCGGCCTGATGTGTGTGTAAAGTTTCACGAGTTGTCGTTCATATTTAGAACCTCATAATCAGCGTTGTTTTATTGCCGAACAGTGCAATGCCACTCCCACAACTTTTCACGAAAAAGGACTAATTTCGTATTGTGACATCCTCATGGCCGAAACAGTCATCCGAGCATATATGAGGGCGACCTTGTTGAGTTGCACGGAGAAAAACATCCAAGAAAATAACTTGTATTAGCTTTTACCAGTTGGTGGCGCTACTACTACGATGTAAAATAAGTTGGTAGATGTCTTCTGGGCTGAAGTATCCTCAAATGTGTACAACTTCGAGAAGATAGGATCATCTGAGTCATGTTGCCGGAGCTTTTGTTGCCACAGAGTACAATCGGACTTTTCAGCACCGTAATAGCCACGCCTTTTGCCAAAACGTCACAAAATTCGGCAGAGAGTAAGATCATTGTCTTGAGTCTTTTCTGACTAATTTTCAGTCGGATTCGTCAAAAGGGCACCGTGCAGTACGTGAAAATTAAAATAAAAACAAATTTTTGATTCCACTTGGCGGCGCTGTGTGTATAACAAAATAATAACATTAAGATGTCTTCAGGTCGGGACGTTTTATTTACAGGTGAAGGTTTGGATTTTTAGGAGCATGTGCAGGGGAGTTATTAAGCATTCATTTATTTGTATTAGGTTCATTTTGTCTTCTTATTATTGATATTTGACTGATTCATTAAAAGCAGACAATTATGTTTTAGGTTAATTTTTTACCTGACATGTTTCGGCGAGTCTTTTGCCTTCTTCAGAGTGTCGCATGATGGTGTCTTGAGACCCGTCTTTATCAGCTGATGTTCCATGAGGGTGTGACTTACCTGTCAAAAAAATGAAAAAATCAGAGCAGTAAAAGAACAAGCACAACATGAACATTACAAATCAGCAATCACTGACCACTGCAAAAGGGAAAACCACATCATGGACCGGGAGAAGGGCAGGGTCATCCGCACCGAAGAGAACAAACAACAGCGCTGGATCAGAGAGGCCATTGAGATCTGCAAGCGAGGCATAAAAACCATGAACAGAGACAAGGGAGCCTTCATCCTCTCTACCACCTGGAGCAGCATTTTGGCGGAGTGAACGGACAGCGGGGGGCGTGACTTGCCTTCATTCTTGTGACAGGTAAGTCACATCAGCTGATAAAGACGGGCCACAAGACACCATCATGTGACACTCTGAAGAAGGCGAAAGACTTTCGTATTGTGACATCCTCAAGGCCTAAACACTCATCCGAGCAAATGTAAGGTAGATTTTGTTAACCTGCCCGGAGAAAAAAATCAACGAAAATAATTTGTATTTGTTTTAACCAGTTGGTGGCGCTACCACTGCGATCAAAAATAAGTTGGCAGCCGTCTTCAGGGCCTGAATATCCTCAAATGTGAAAAATTTCGAGAAGATGGATCATCTGAATCATTTTGCAGGAACTTTTGTTGCCACGGAGAATAATCAGACTCTGCGGCACCGTAATAGCCACGCCCTTCGAAGGAAAGTCACAAAAATAGGGATAGAGTAAGATCAATGTCTTGAGTCTTTTCTAGCCAATTTTCAATCAGATTCGTTAAAAGGGCACCGTGCAGTACGTCAAAATGTAAAAATTGATATTGATTGGCGCAAGGTGTATAACTGAATATAAACATATAGATGTCTTCAGGTACAGACTCTTTATGTACATGTGAAGTTTTGGATTTTTAGCAGCATGTGCAGGAATGTTATTAAGCATTTTGTCCATTGCGGCGAAGGAAATCTTAAGTGAAAACTTTGAAGCCCCGCCCCCGTCATATAGTATTTCGGAAACAAAAAATTTTAGCCCCAGTGTTTGTCCCAGGTCTTCAGATGCTACAGACAGAATTTTAAGGCAATCAGATGAAGCCTTTAGGATCAGGGTGCAAAAGAATGACCCCTGTAAACATGCAAAAAAGGGCAAAAGTCGGACTTTCAAAAATTCATAACTCACTTCCTGTTCATATTAGACGTTAAAATATCAAATTTTTCGCCATGCCCGATGAGACTGCCAAGTTTGGTGAGTTTTTGTGCATGTTTCGGGGGTCAAAAATGCGATCGAACAATCGGAAAAATAATAATAATAATAATTTCTACAAAAACAATAGGGACTTCGCAGCGGTCGCTGCTCAGGCCCTAATAATAATAATAATAATAATAATAAAAGTAATAATGTTTTCTACAAAAACAATAGGGACCTCGCCGCGGTCGCTGCTCGGGGCCCAATAATAATTTCTACACAAAGTCCATTGTGGTGACCCGCCCCCTTTTAAGTAAATTCAAAATGGCCGACTTCCTGTAAAACCTAGCTCATTGCTCCAAGAGACTTTTTTGTAGGTCTTGGTCTTATACATACAGTGAACCCTCGCTACTTCGCGGTTCACCTTTCGCGGGTTCAGTGCTTCGCGGGTCTAAAAAATATTCGGGGGCATTGTAGTTTCGCCGAGCGGCACGACGGGGCGCTGGAGCGGTTAGACGGCCGGCGTGCGCCGAAGAAGAGCGTGGGCGAAGAGGAGAGTGGACGAAGAAGAGCACGTTCCCCCGGACACGATCGGTGGCGACGTTTCGCGCGGTTCGGACCGTACCAGAGCTCCGGCCGGCGTGCGTGGCAGTTAAGCCGTAGAGGAGCACCTTCCCCGGGCACGGGCGGTTCCAAGCGGCCCCTAAGTTTAACCGAATGGAAGCTCCGGAGGAGGAGGGCATGCTCGCGTCACAGTAAGCCGAAGAGGAGCACCTTCCCCGGGCACGGGCGGTGCCAAGCGGCCCCTAAGTTTAACCGAATGGAAGCTCCGGGGGAGGAGGGCGGGCGTGTGTCACAGTTAAGCCAAATTGGAGCACCTCTTCTGCCCGGGCACGAGCGGAGCGCGAGGCTGTCAGTTATGAATGAATAAATGAATAAATAAATAAAGAATGCCACCTTTCATTTCACAGGGCACACCGGACGGCGTACCAGCAGGTAAAAGTCGGAGTAATTAAATAAATACTAAAAGAATGGCTGGGGAATAAAAAAATAATACGTTTTAATAATAATTTGGTTTTTTTGTTATAACATGAATTTCACTCTCTCTCTCCCCGTATATATATATATATATATATATATATATATATATATATATATATTTATTATATATATTGTTTATTTTTTTTAAGCATTTTTGAAGGTGCGCCGCTACTTCGCGGATTTTCAGTTTTCGCGGGTGGTCTCGGTCCCCGTTAACCGCGATAACCGAGGGTTCACTGTACTCCATAAAATTTACAAAAAGCGAGGTGAAACACTCAACCAGAGCTGCTTTTTTTAACATTTCTCGAGGGCCATGGCGAGCCATTTCAAAAAAGCTGCACAACTAACGTATAAAATATTGATAAATTTGCTCGGCCTGATGTGTGTGTAAAGTTTTACGAGTTGTCGTTCATATTTAGAACCTCATAATCAGCTTTGTTTTATTGCCGAACAGTGCAATGCCACTCCCACAACTTTTCATGAAAAAGGACGAATTTCGTATTGTGACATCCTCATGGCCGAAACAGTCATCCGAGCATATATGAGGGCGACCTTGTTGAGTTGCACGGAGAAAAACATCCAAGAAAATAACTTGTATTAGCTTTTACCAGTTGGTGGCGCTACTACTACGATGGAAAATAAGTTGGTAGATGTCTTCAGGGCTGAAGTATCCTCAAATGTGTACAACTTCGAGAAGATAGGATCATCTGAGTCATGTTGCCGGAGCTTTTGTTGCCACAGAGTACAATCGGACTTTTCAGCACCTTAATAGCCACGCCTTTTGCCAAAACGTCACAAAATTCGGCAGAGAGTAAGATCATTGTCTTGAGTCTTTTCTGACTCATTTTCAGTCGGATTCGTCAAAAGGGCACCGTGCAGTACGTGAAAATTAAAATAAAAACTAATTTTTGATTCCACTTGGCGGCACTGTGTGTATAACAAAATAATAACATTAAGATGTCTTCAGGTCGGGACGTTTTATTTACAGGTGAAGGTTTGGATTTTTAGGAGCATGTGCAGGGGAGTTATTAAGCATTCATTTATTTGTATTAGGTTCATTTTGTCTTCTTATTATTGATATTTGACTGATTCATTAAAAGCAGACAATTATGTTTTAGGTTAATTTTTTACCTGACATGTTTCGGCGAGTCTTTCGCCTTCTTCAGAGTGTCGCATGATGGTGTCTTGAGACCCGTCTTTATCAGCTGATGTTCCATGAGGGTGTGACTTACCTGTCAAAAAAATGAAAAAATCAGAGCAGTAAAAGAACAAGCACAACATGAACATTACAAATCAGCAATCACTGACCACTGCAAAAGGGAAAACCACATCATGGACCGGGAGAAGGGCAGGGTCATCCGCACAGAAGAGAACAAACAACAGCGCTGGATCAGAGAGGCCATTGAGATCTGCAAGCGAGGCATAAAAACCATGAACAGAGACAAGGGAGCCTTCATCCTCTCTACCACCTGGACCAGCATCTTGGCGGAGTGAACGGACAGCGGGGGGCGTGACTTGCCTTCATTCTTGTGACAGGTAAGTCACGCCCTCATGGAACATCAGCTGATAAAGACGGGTCACAAGACAGCATCATGTGACACTCTGAAGAAGGCGAAAGACTTTTGTATTGTGACATGCTCAAGGCCTAAACACTCATCCGAGCAAATATAAGGTAGATTTTGTTCACCTGCCCGGAGAAAAACATCAACGAAAATAATTTGTATTTGTTTTAACCAGTTGGTGGCGCTACCACTGCGATCAAAAATAAGTTGGCAGCCGTCTTCAGGGCCTGAATATCCTCAAATGTGAAAGATTTCCAGAAGATGGATCATCTGAATCATTTTGCAGGAACTTTTGTTGCCACGGAGAATAATCAGACTCTGCGGCACCGTAATAGCCACGCCCTTCGAAGGAAAATCACAAAAATAGGGATAGAGTAAGATCAATGTCTTGAGTCTTTTCTAGCCAATTTTCAATCAGATTCGTTAAAAGGGCACCGTGCAGTACGTCAAAATGTAAAAAATGATATTGATTGGCGCAAGGTGTATAACTGAATATAAACATATAGATGTCTTCAGGTACAGACTTTTTATGTACATGTGAAGTTTTGGATTTTTAGCAGCATGTGCAGGAGAGTTATTAAGCATTTTGTCCATTGCGGCGAAGGAAATCTTAAGTGAAAACTTTGAAGCCCCGCCCCCGTCATATAGTATTTCGGAAACAAAAAATTTTAGCCCCAGTGTTTGTCCCAGGTCTTCAGATGCTACAGACAGAATTTTAAGGCAATCAGATGAAGCCTTTAGGATCAGGGTGCAAAAGAATGACCCCTGTAAACATGCAAAAAAGGGCAAAAGTCGGACTTTCAAAAATTCATAACTCACTTCCTGTTCATATTAGACGTTAAAATATCAAATTTTTCGCCATGCCCGATGAGACTGCCAAGTTTGGTGAGTTTTTGTGCATGTTTCGGGGGTCAAAAATGCGATCGAACAATCGGAAAAATAATAATAATAATAATTTCTACAAAAACAATAGGGACTTCGCAGCGGTCGCTGCTCAGGCCCTAATAATAATAATAATAATATTAATAATAATAAAAGTAATAATATTTTCTACAAAAACAATAGGGACCTCGCAGCCGTCGCAGCTCGGGCCCTAATAACAATTTCTAGAAAAACAATAGGGACCTCGCAGCGGTCACTGCTCGGGCCCTAATAATAATAATAATAAAAATAATAATAATTTCCACAAAAACAATGGGGACCTCGTAGCGGTCGCTGCTCAGGCCCTAATAATAATTTCTACAAAAACAATAGGGACCTCGCCGCCGTCGCTGCTCGGGCCCCAATAATAATTTCTACACAAAGTCCATTGTGGTGACTCGCCCCCTTTTAAGTAAATTCAAAATGGCCGACTTCCTGTAAAACCTAGCTCATTGCTCCAAGAGACTTTTTTGTAGGTCTTGGTCTTATACATACAGTGAACCCTCGCTACTTCGCGGTTCACCTTTCGCGGGTTCAGTGCTTCGCGGGTCTAAAAAATATTCGGGGGCATTGTAGTTTCGCCGAGCGGCACGACGGGGCGCTGGAGCGGTTAGACGGCCGGCGTGCGCCGAAAAAGAGCGTGGGCGAAGAGGAGAGTGGACGAAGAAGAGCACGTTCTCCCGGACACGATCGGTGGCGACGTTTCGCGCGGTTCGGACCGTACCAGAGCTCCGGCCGGCGTGCGTGGCAGTTAAGCCGTAGAGGAGCACCTTCCCCGGGCACGGGCGGTGCCAAGCGGCCCCTAAGTTTAACCGAATGGAAGCTCCGGAGGAGGAGGGCATGCTCGCGTCACAGTAAGCCGAAGAGGAGCACCTTCCCCGGGCACGGGCGGTTCCAAGCGGCCCCTAAGTTTAACCGAATGGAAGCTCCGGAGGAGGAGGGCATGCTCGCGTCACAGTAAGCCGAAGAGGAGCACCTTCCCCGGGCACGGGCGGTTCCAAGCGGCCCCTAAGTTTAACTGAATGGAAGCTCCGGAGGAGGAGGGCATGCTCGCGTCACAGTAAGCCGAAGAGGAGCACCTTCCCCGGGCACGGGCGGTGCCAAGCGGCCCCTAAGTTTAACCGAATGGAAGTTCCGGGGGAGGAGGGCGGGCGTGTGTCACAGTTAAGCCGAATTGGAGCACCTCTTCCGCCCGGGCACGAGCGGAGCGCGAGGCTGTCAGTTATGAATGAATAAATGAATAAATAAATAAAGAATGCCACCTTTCATTTCACAGGGCACACCGGACGGCGTACCAGCAGGTAAAAGTCGGAGTAATTAAATAAATACAAAAAGAATGGCTGGGGAATAAAAAAATAAAACGTTTTAATAATAATTTGGTTTTTTTGTTCTAAAATGAATTTCACTCTCTCTCTCCCCGTATATATATATATATACATATATATATATATATATATATATTTATTATATATATTGTATATTTTTTTTAAGCATTTTTGAAGGTGCGCCGCTACTTCGCGGATTTTCAGTTTTCGCGGGTGGTCTCGGTCCCCATTAACCGCGATAACCGAGGGTTCACTGTACTCCATAAAATTTACAAAAAGCGAGGTGAAACACTCAACCAGAGCTGCTTTTTTTTAACATTTCTCGAGGGCCATGGCGAGCCATTTCAAAAAAGCTGCACAACTAACTTATAAAATATTGATAAATTTGCTCGGCCTGATGTGTGTGTAAAGTTTTACGAGTTGTCGTTCATATTTAGAACCTCATAATCAGCTTTGTTTTATTGCCGAACAGTGCAATGCCACTCCCACAACTTATCACGAAAAATCATGAATTTCGTATTGTGACATCCTCATGGCCGAAACAGTCATCCGAGCATATATGAGGGCGACCATGTTGAGTTGCACGGAGAAAAACATCCAAGAAAATAACTTGTATTAGCTTTTACCAGTTGGTGGCGCTACTACTACGATGGAAAATAAGTTGGTAGATGTCTTCAGGGCTGAAGTATCCTCAAATGTGTACAACTTCGAGAAGATAGGATCATCTGAGTCATGTTGCCGGAGCTTTTGTTGCCACAAAGTACAATCGGACTTTTCAGCACCTTAATAGCCACGCCTTTTGCCAAAACGTCACAAAATTCGGCAGAGAGTAAGATCATTGTCTTGAGTCTTTTCTGACTAATTTTCAGTCGGATTCGTCAAAAGGGCACCGTGCAGTACGTGAAAATTAAAATAAAAACAAATTTTTGATTCCACTTGGCGGCACTGTGTGTATAACAAAATAATAACATTAAGATGTCTTCAGGTCGGGACGTTTTATTTACAGGTGAAGGTTTGGATTTTTAGGAGCATGTGCAGGGGAGTTATTAAGCATTCATTTATTTGTATTAGGTTCATTTTGTCTTCTTATTATTGATATTTGACTGATTCATTAAAAGCAGACATTTATGTTTTAGGTTAATTTTTTACCTGACATGTTTCGGCGAGTCTTTCGCCTTCTTCAGAGTGTCGCATGATGGTGTCTTGAGACCAGTCTTTATCAGCTGATGTTCCATGAGGGTGTGACTTACCTGTCAAAAAAATTAAAAAATCAGAGCAGTAAAAGAACAAGCACAACATGAACATTACAAATCAGCAATCACTGACCACTGCAAAAGGGAAAACCACATCATGGACCGGGAGAAGGGCAGGGTCATCCGCACAGAAGAGAACAAACAACAGCGCTGGATCAGAGAGGCCATTGAGATCTTCAAGCGAGGCATAAAAACCATGAACAGAGACAAGGGAGCCTTCATCCTCTCTACCACCTGGAGCAGCATTTTGGCGGAGTGAACGGACAGCGGGGGGCGTGACTTGCCTTCGTTCTTGTGACAGGTAAGTCACGCCCTCATGGAACATCAGCTGATAAAGACGGGCCACAAGACACCATCATGTGACACTCTGAAGAAGGCGAAAGACTTTCGTATTGTGACATCCTCAAGGCCTAAACACTCATCCGAGCAAATGTAAGGTAGATTTTGTTAACCTGCCCGGAGAAAAAAATCAACGAAAATAATTTGTATTTGTTTTAACCAGTTGGTGGTGCTACCACTGCGATCAAAAATAAGTTGGCAGCCGTCTTCAGGGCCTGAATATCCTCAAATGTGAAAAATTTCGAGAAGATGGATCATCTGAATCATTTTGCAGGAACTTTTGTTGCCACGGAGAATAATCAGACTCTGCGGCACCGTAATACCCACGCCCTTCGAAGGAAAGTCACAAAAATAGGGATAGAGTAAGATCAATGTCTTGAGTCTTTTCTAGCCAATTTTCAATCGGATTCGTTAAAAGGGCACCATGCAGTACGTCAAAATGTAAAAAATGATATTGATTGGCGCAAGGTGTATAACTGAATATAAACATATAGATGTCTTCAGGTACAGACTCTTTATGTACATGTGAAGTTTTGGATTTTTAGCAGCATGTGCAGGAGAGTTATTAAGCATTTTGTCCATTGCGGCGAAGGAAATCTTAAGTGAAAACTTTGAAGCCCCGCCCCCGTCATATAGTATTTCGGAAACAAAAAATTTTAGCCCCAGTGTTTGTCCCAGGTCTTCAGATGCTACAGACAGAATTTTAAGGCAATCAGATGAAGCCTTTAGGATCAGGGTGCAAAAGAATGACCCCTGTAAACATGCAAAAAAGGGCAAAAGTCGGACTTTCAAAAATTCATAACTCACTTCCTGTTCATATTAGACGTTAAAATATCAAATTTTTCGCCATGCCCGATGAGACTGCCAAGTTTGGTGAGTTTTTGTGCATGTTTCGGGGGTCAAAAATGCGATCGAACAATCGGAAAAATAATAATAATAATAATTTCTACAAAAACAATAGGGACTTCGCAGCGGTCGCTGCTCAGGCCCTAATAATAATAATAATAATAATAATAAAAGTAATAATGTTTTCTACAAAAACAATAGGGACCTCGCCGCGGTCGCTGCTCGGGCCCCAATAATAATTTCTACACAAAGTCCATTGTGGTGACCCGCCCCCTTTTAAGTAAATTCAAAATGGCCGACTTCCTGTAAAACCTAGCTCATTGCTCCAAGAGACTTTTTTGTAGGTCTTGGTCTTATACATACAGTGAACCCTCGCTACTTCGCGGTTCACCTTTCGCGGGTTCAGTGCTTCGCGGGTCTAAAAAATATTCGGGGGCATTGTAGTTTCGCCGAGCGGCACGACGGGGCGCTGGAGCGGTTAGACGGCCGGCGTGCGCCGAAGAAGAGCGTGGGCGAAGAGGAGAGTGGACGAAGAAGAGCACGTTCTCCCGGACACGATCGGTGGCGACGTTTCGCGCGGTTCGGACCGTACCAGAGCTCCGGCCGGCGTGCGTGGCAGTTAAGCCGTAGAGGAGCACCTTCCCCGGGCACGGGCGGTGCCAAGCGGCCCCTAAGTTTAACCGAATGGAAGCTCCGGAGGAGGAGGGCATGCTCGCGTCACAGTAAGCCGAAGAGGAGCACCTTCCCCGGGCACGGGCGGTTCCAAGCGGCCCCTAAGTTTAACCGAATGGAAGCTCCGGAGGAGGAGGGCATGCTCGCGTCACAGTAAGCCGAAGAGGAGCACCTTCCCCGGGCACGGGCGGTTCCAAGCGGCCCCTAAGTTTAACTGAATGGAAGCTCCGGAGGAGGAGGGCATGCTCGCGTCACAGTAAGCCGAAGAGGAGCACCTTCCCCGGGCACGGGCGGTGCCAAGCGGCCCCTAAGTTTAACCGAATGGAAGTTCCGGGGGAGGAGGGCGGGCGTGTGTCACAGTTAAGCCGAATTGGAGCACCTCTTCCGCCCGGGCACGAGCGGAGCGCGAGGCTGTCAGTTATGAATGAATAAATGAATAAATAAATAAAGAATGCCACCTTTCATTTCACAGGGCACACCGGACGGCGTACCAGCAGGTAAAAGTCGGAGTAATTAAATAAATACAAAAAGAATGGCTGGGGAATAAAAAAATAATACGTTTTAATAATAATTTGGTTTTTTTGTTCTAAAATGAATTTCACTCTCTCTCTCCCCGTATATATATATATATATATATATATATATATATATATATATATATATATATTTATTATATATATTGTATATTTTTTTTAAGCATTTTTGAAGGTGCGCCGCTACTTCGCGGATTTTCAGTTTTCGCGGGTGGTCTCGGTCCCCATTAACCGCGATAACCGAGGGTTCACTGTACTCCATAAAATTTACAAAAAGCGAGGTGAAACACTCAACCAGAGCTGCTTTTTTTTAACATTTCTCGAGGGCCATGGCGAGCCATTTCAAAAAAGCTGCACAACTAACGTATAAAATATTGATAAATTTGCTCGGCCTGATGTGTGTGTAAAGTTTTACGAGATGTCGTTCATATTTAGAACCTCATAATCAGCTTTGTTTTATTGCCGAACAGTGCAATGCCACTCCCACAACTTTTCACGAAAAATCACGAATTTCGTATTGTGACATCCTCATGGCCGAAACAGTCATCCGAGCATATATGAGGGCGACCTTGTTGAGTTGCACGGAGAAAAACATCCAAGAAAATAACTTGTATTAGCTTTTACCAGTTGGTGGCGCTACTACTACGATGTAAAATAAGTTGGTAGATGTCTTCAGGGCTGAAGTATCCTCAAATGTGTACAACTTCGAGAAGATAGGATCATCTGAGTCATGTTGCCGGAGCTTTTGTTGCCACAGAGTACAATCGGACTTTTCAGCACCTTAATAGCCACGCCTTTTGCCAAAACGTCACAAAATTCGGCAGAGAGTAAGATCATTGTCTTGAGTCTTTTCTGACTAATTTTCAGTCGGATTCGTCAAAAGGGCACCGTGCAGTACGTGAAAATTAAAATAAAAACACATTTTTGATTCCACTTGGCGGCACTGTGTGTATAACAAAATAATAACATTAAGATGTCTTCAGGTCGGGACGTTTTATTTACAGGTGAAGGTTTGGATTTTTAGGAGCATGTGCAGGGGAGTTATTAAGCATTCATTTATTTGTATTAGGTTCATTTTGTCTTCTTATTATTGATATTTGACTGATTCATTAAAAGCAGACAATTATGTTTTAGGTTAATTTTTTACCTGACATGTTTCGGCGAGTCTTTCGCCTTCTTCAGAGTGTCGCATGATGGTGTCTTGAGACCCGTCTTTATCAGCTGATGTTCCATGAGGGTGTGACTTACCTGTCAAAAAAATGAAAAATCAGAGCAGTAAAAGAACAAGCACAACATGAACATTACAAATCAGCAATCACTGACCACTGCAAAAGGGAAAACCACATCATGGACCGGGAGAAGGGCAGGGTCATCCGCACCGAAGAGAACAAACAACAGCGCTGGATCAGAGAGGCCATTGAGATCTGCAAGCGAGGCATAAAAACCATGAACAGAGACAAGGGAGCCTTCATCCTCTCTACCACCTGGAGCAGCATTTTGGCGGAGTGAACGGACAGCGGGGGGCGTGACTTGCCTTCATTCTTGTGACAGGTAAGTCACGCCCTCATGGAACATCAGCTGATAAAGACGGGCCACAAGACACCATCATGTGACACTCTGAAGAAGGCGAAAGACTTTCGTATTGTGACATCCTCAAGGCCTAAACACTCATCCGAGCAAATGTAAGGTAGATTTTGTTAACCTGCCCGGAGAAAAAAATCAACGAAAATAATTTGTATTTGTTTTAACCAGTTGGTGGCGCTACCACTGCGATCAAAAATAAGTTGGCAGCCGTCTTCAGGGCCTGAATATCCTCAAATGTGAAAAATTTCGAGAAGATGGATCATCTGAATAATTTTGCAGGAACTTTTGTTGCCACGGAGAATAATCAGACTCTGCGGCACCGTAATAGCCACGCCCTTCGAAGGAAAGTCACAAAAATAGGGATAGAGTAAGATCAATGTCTTGAGTCTTTTCTAGCCAATTTTCAATCAGATTCGTTAAAAGGGCACCGTGCAGTACGTCAAAATGTAAAAAATGATATTGATTGGCGCAAGGTGTATAACTGAATATAAACATATAGATGTCTTCAGGTACAGACTCTTTATGTACATGTGAAGTTTTGGATTTTTAGCAGCATGTGCAGGAGAGTTATTAAGCATTTTGTCCATTGCGGCGAAGGAAATCTTAAGTGAAAACTTTGATGCCCCGCCCCCGTCATATAGTATTTCGGAAACAAAAAATTTTAGCCCCAGTGTTTGTGCCAGGTCTTCAGATGCTACAGACAGAATTTTAAGGCAATCAGATGAAGCCTTTAGGAACAGGGTGCAAAAGAATGACCCCTGTAAACATGCAAAAAAGGGCAAAAGTCGGACTTTCAAAATTTCATAACTCACTTCCTGTTCATATTAGACGTTAAAATATCAAATTTTTCGCCATGCCCGATGAGACTGCCAAGTTTGGTGAGTTTTTGTGCATGTTTCGGGGGTCAAAAATGCGATCGAACAATCGGAAAAATAATAATAATAATAATTTCTACAAAAACAATAGGGACTTCGCAGCGGTCGCTGCTCAGGCCCTAATAATAATAATAATAATTATAATAAAAGTAATAATATTTTCTACAAAAACAATAGGGACCTCGCCGCGGTCGCGGCTCGGGCCCCAATAATAATTTCTACACAAAGTCCATTGTGGTGACCCGCCCACTTTTAAGTAAATTCAAAATGGCCGACTTCCTGTAAAACCTAGCTCATTGCTCCAAGAGACTTTTTTGTAGGTCTTGGTCTTATACATACAGTGAACCCTCGCTACTTCGCGGTTCACCTTACGCGGGTTCAGTGCTTCGCGGGTCTAAAAAATATTCGGGGGCATTGTAGTTTCGCCGAGCGGCACGACGGGGCGCTGGAGCGGTTAGACGGCCGGCGTGCGCCGAAGAAGAGCGTGGGCGAAGAGGAGAGTGGACGAAGAAGAGCACGTTCCCCCGGACACGATCGGTGGCGACGTTTCGCGCGGTTCGGACCGTACCAGAGCTCCGGCCAGCGTGCGTGGCAGTTAAGCCGTAGAGGAGCACCTTCCCCGGGCACGGGCGGTGCCAAGCGGCCCCTAAGTTTAACCGAATGGAAGCTCCGGAGGAGGAGGGCATGCTCGCGTCACAGTAAGCCGAAGAGGAGCACCTTCCCCGGGCACGGGCGGTTCCAAGCGGCCCCTAAGTTTAACCGAATGGAAGCTCCGGAGGAGGAGGGCATGCTCGCGTCACAGTAAGCCGAAGAGGAGCACCTTCCCCGGGCACGGGCGGTTCCAAGCGGCCCCTAAGTTTAACCGAATGGAAGCTCCGGGGGCGGAGGGCGGGCGTGTGTCACAGTTAAGCCAAATTGGAGCACCTCTTCTGCCCGGGCACGAGCGGAGCGCGAGGCTGTCAGTTATGAATGAATAAATGAATAAATAAATAAAGAATGCCACCTTTCATTTCACAGGGCACACCGGACGGCGTACCAGCAGGTAAAAGTCGGAGTAATTAAATAAATACAAAAAGAATGGCTGGGGAATAAAAAAATAATACGTTTTAATAATAATTAGTTTTTTTTGTTATAACATGAATTTCACTCTCTCTCTTCCCGTATATATATATATATATATATATATATATATATATATATATATATATATATATATATATATATATATATATATTATATATATTGTATATTTTTTTTAAGCATTTTTGAAGGTGCGCCGCTACTTCGCGGATTTTCAGTTTTCGCGGGTGGTCTCGGTCCCCATTAACCGCGATAACCGAGGGTTCACTGTACTCCATAAAATTTACAAAAAGCGAGGTGAAACACTCAACCAGAGCTGCTTTTTTTAAAACATTTCTCGAGGGCCATGGCGAGCCATTTCAAAAAAGCTGCACAACTAACGTATAAAATATTGATAAATTTGCTCGGCCTGATGTGTGTGTAAAGTTTCACGAGTTGTCGTTCATATTTAGAACCTCATAATCAGCGTTGTTTTATTGCCGAACAGTGCAATGCCACTCCCACAACTTTTCACGAAAAAGGACTAATTTCGTATTGTGACATCCTCATGGCCGAAACAGTCATCCGAGCATATATGAGGGCGACCTTGTTGAGTTGCACGGAGAAAAACATCCAAGAAAATAACTTGTATTAGCTTTTACCAGTTGGTGGCGCTACTACTACGATGTAAAATAAGTTGGTAGATGTCTTCAGGGCTGAAGTATCCTCAAATGTGTACAACTTCGAGAAGATAGGATCATCTGAGTCATGTTGCCGGAGCTTTTGTTGCCACAGAGTACAATCGGACTTTTCAGCACCTTAATAGCCACGCCTTTTGCCAAAACGTCACAAAATTCGGCAGAGAGTAAGATCATTGTCTTGAGTCTTTTCTGACTAATTTTCAGTCGGATTCGTCAAAAGGGCACCGTGCAGTACGTGAAAATTAAAATAAAAAAAAATTTTTGATTCCACTTGGCGGCACTGTGTGTATAACAAAATAATAACATTAAGATGTCTTCAGGTCGGGACGTTTTATTTACAGGTGAAGGTTTGGATTTTTAGGAGCATGTGCAGGGGAGTTATTAAGCATTCATTTATTTGTATTAGGTTCATTTTGTCTTCTTATTATTGATATTTGACTGATTCATTAAAAGCAGACAATTATGTTTTAGGTTAATTTTTTACCTGACATGTTTCGGCGAGTCTTTCGCCTTCTTCAGAGTGTCGCATGATGGTGTCTTGAGACCCGTCTTTATCAGCTGATGTTCCATGAGGGTGTGACTTACCTGTCAAAAAAATGAAAAAATCAGAGCAGTAAAAGAACAAGCACAACATGAACATTACAAATCAGCAATCACTGACCACTGCAAAAGGGAAAACCACATCATGGACCGGGAGAAGGGCAGGGTCATCCGCACAGAAGAGAACAAACAACAGCGCTGGATCAGAGAGGCCATTGAGATCTGCAAGCGAGGCATAAAAACCATGAACAGAGACAAGGGAGCCTTCATCCTCTCTACCACCTGGACCAGCATCTTGGCGGAGTGAACGGACAGCGGGGGGCGTGACTTGCCTTCATTCTTGTGACAGGTAAGTCACGCCCTCATGGAACATCAGCTGATAAAGACGGGTCACAAGACAGCATCATGTGACACTCTGAAGAAGGCGAAAGACTTTTGTATTGTGACATGCTCAAGGCCTAAACACTCATCCGAGCAAATATAAGGTAGATTTTGTTCACCTGCCCGGAGAAAAACATCAACGAAAATAATTTGTATTTGTTTTAACCAGTTGGTGGCGCTACCACTGCGATCAAAAATAAGTTGGCAGCCGTCTTCAGGGCCTGAATATCCTCAAATGTGAAAGATTTCCAGAAGATGGATCATCTGAATCATTTTGCAGGAACTTTTGTTGCCACGGAGAATAATCAGACTCTGCGGCACCGTAATAGCCACGCCCTTTGAAGGAAAGTCATAAAAATAGGGATAGAGTAAGATCAATGTCTTGAGTCTTTTCTAGCCAATTTTCAATCGGATTCGTTAAAAGGGTACCATGCAGTACGTCAAAATGTAAAAAATGATATTGATTGGCGCAAGGTGTATAACTGAATATAAACATATCGATGTCTTCAGGTAGACTCTTTATGTACATGTGAAGTTTTGGATTTTTAGCAGCATGTGAAGGAGAGTTATTAAGCATTTTGTCCATTGCGGCGAAGGAAATCTTAAGTGAAAACTTTGAAGCCCCGCCCCCGTCATATAGTATTTCGGAAACAAAAAGTTTTAGCCCCAGTGTTTGTCCCAGGTCTTCAGATGCTACAGACAGAATTTTAAGGCAATCAGATGAAGCCTTTAGGATCAGGGTGCAAAAGAATGACCCCTGTAAACATGCAAAAAAGGGCAAAAGTCGGACTTTCAAAAATTCATAACTCACTTCCTGTTCATATTAGACGTTAAAATATCAAATTTTTCGCCATGCCCGATGAGACTGCCAAGTTTGGTGAGTTTTTGTGCATGTTTCGGGGGTCAAAAATGCGATCGAACAATCGGAAAAATAATAATAATAATAATTTCTACAAAAACAATAGGGACTTCGCAGCGGTCGCTGCTCAGGCCCTAATAATAATAATAATAATAATAATAAAAGTAATAATGTTTTCTACAAAAACAATAGGGACCTCGCCGCGGTCGCTGCTCGGGCCCCAATAATAATTTCTACACAAAGTCCATTGTGGTGACCCGCCCCCTTTTAAGTAAATTCAAAATGGCCGACTTCCTGTAAAACCTAGCTCATTGCTCCAAGAGACTTTTTTGTAGGTCTTGGTCTTATACATACAGTGAACCCTCGCTACTTCGCGGTTCACCTTTCGCGGGTTCAGTGCTTCGCGGGTCTAAAAAATATTCGGGGGCATTGTAGTTTCGCAGAGCGGCACGACGGGGCGCTGGAGCGGTTAGACGGCCGGCGTGCGCCGAAGAAGAGCGTGGGCGAAGAGGAGAGTGGACGAAGAAGAGCACGTTCCCCCGGACACGATCGGTGGCGACGTTTCGCGCGGTTCGGACCGTACCAGAGCTCCGGCCGGCGTGCGTGGCAGTTAAGCCGTAGAGGAGCACCTTCCCCGGGCACGGGCGGTTCCAAGCGGCCCCTAAGTTTAACCGAATGGAAGCTCCGGAGGAGGAGGGCATGCTCGCGTCACAGTAAGCCGAAGAGGAGCACCTTCCCCCGGCACGGGCGGTGCCAAGCGGCCCCTAAGTTTAACCGAATGGAAGCTCCGGGGGAGGAGGGCGGGCGTGTGTCACAGTTAAGCCAAATTGGAGCACCTCTTCTGCCCGGGCACGAGCGGAGCGCGAGGCTGTCAGTTATGAATGAATAAATGAATAAATAAATAAAGAATGCCACCTTTCATTTCACAGGGCACACCGGACGGCGTACCAGCAGGTAAAAGTCGGAGTAATTAAATAAATACTAAAAGAATGGCTGGGGAATAAAAAAATAATACGTTTTAATAATAATTTGTTTTTTTTGTTATAACATGAATTTCACTCTCTCTCTCCCCGTATATATATATATATATATATATATATATATATATATATATTTATTATATATATTGTATATTTTTTTTAAGCATTTTTGAAGGTGCGCCGCTACTTCGCGGATTTTCAGTTTTCGCGGGTGGTCTCGGTCCCCATTAACCGCGATAACCGAGGGTTCACTGTACTCCATAAAATTTACAAAAAGCGAGGTGAAACACTCAACCAGAGCTGCTTTTTTTTAACATTTCTCGAGGGCCATGGCGAGCCATTTCAAAAAAGCTGCACAACTAACGTATAAAATATTGATAAATTTGCTCGGCCTGATGTGTGTGTAAAGTTTTACGAGTTGTCGTTCATATTTAGAACCTCATAATCAGCTTTGTTTTATTGCCGAACAGTGTAATGCCACTCCCACAACTTTTCACGAAAAAGGACGAATTTCGTATTGTGACATCCTCATGGCCGAAACAGTCATCCGAGCATATATGAGGGCGACCTTGTTGAGTTGCACGGAGAAAAACATCCAAGAAAATAACTTGTATTAGCTTTTACCAGTTGGTGGCGCTACTACTACGATGTAAAATAAGTTGGTAGATGTCTTCAGGGCTGAAGTATCCTCAAATGTGTACAACTTCGAGAAGATAGGATCATCTGAGTCATGTTGCCGGAGCTTTTGTTGCCACAGAGTACAATCGGACTTTTCAGCACCTTAATAGCCACGCCTTTTGCCAAAACGTCAAGAAATTCGGCAGAGAGTAAGATCATTGTCTTGAGTCTTTTCTGACTAATTTTCAGTCGGATTCGTCAAAAGGGCACCGTGCAGTACGTGAAAATTAAAATAAAAACAAATTTTTGATTCCACTTGGCGGCACTGTGTGTATAACAAAATAATAACATTACGATGTCTTCAGGTCGGGACGTTTTATTTACAGGTGAAGGTTTGGATTTTTAGGAGCATGTGCAGGGGAGTTATTAAGCATTCATTTATTTGTATTAGGTTCATTTTGTCTTCTTATTATTGATATTTGACTGATTCATTAAAAGCAGACAATTATGTTTTAGGTTAATTTTTTACCTGACATGTTTCGGCGAGTCTTTCGCCTTCTTCAGAGTGTCGCATGATGGTGTCTTGAGCTGATGTTCCATGAGGGTGTGACTTACCTGTCAAAAAAATGAAAAAAATCAGAGCAGTAAAAGAACAAGCACAACATGAACATTACAAATCAGCAATCACTGACCACTGCAAAAGGGAAAACCACATCATGGACCGGGAGAAGGGCAGGGTCATCCGCACAGAAGAGAACAAACAACAGCGCTGGATCAGAGAGGCCATTGAGATCTGCAAGCGAGGCATAAAAACCATGAACAGAGACAAGGGAGCCTTCATCCTCTCTACCACCTGGACCAGCATCTTGGCGGAGTGAACGGACAGCGGGGGGCGTGACTTGCCTTCATTCTTGTGACAGGTAAGTCACGCCCTCATGGAACATCAGCTGATAAAGACGGGTCACAAGACAGCATCATGTGACACTCTGAAGAAGGCGAAAGACTTTCGTATTGTGACATGCTCAAGGCCTAAACACTCATCCGAACAAATATAAGGTAGATTTTGTTCACCTGCCCGGAGAAAAACATCAACGAAAATAATTTGTATTTGTTTTAACCAGTTGGTGGCGCTACCACTGCGATCAAAAATAAGTTGGCAGCCGTCTTCAGGGCCTGAATATCCTCAAATGTGAAAAATTTCGAGAAGATGGATCATCTGAATCATTTTGCAGGAACTTTTGTTGCCACGGAGAATAATCAGACTCTGCGGCACCGTAATAGCCACGCCCTTCGAAGGAAAGTCACAAAAATAGGGATAGAGTAAGATCAATGTCTTGAGTCTTTTCTAGCCAATTTTCAATCAGATTCGTTAAAAGGGCACCGTGCAGTACGTCAAAATGTAAAAAATGATATTGATTGGCGCAAGGTGTATAACTGAATATAAACATATAGATGTCTTCAGGTACAGACTTTTTATGTACATGTGAAGTTTTGGATTTTTAGCAGCATGTGCAGGAGAGTTATTAAGCATTTTGTCCATTGCGGCGAAGGAAATCTTAAGTGAAAACTTTGAAGCCCCGCCCCCGTCATATAGTATTTCGGAAACAAAAAATTTTAGCCCCAGTGTTTGTCCCAGGTCTTCAGATGCTACAGACAGAATTTTAAGGCAATCAGATGAAGCCTTTAGGATCAGGGTGCAAAAGAATGACCCCTGTAAACATGCAAAAAAGGGCAAAAGTCGGACTTTCAAAAATTCATAACTCACTTCCTGTTCATATTAGACGTTAAAATATCAAATTTTTCGCCATGCCCGATGAGACTGCCAAGTTTGGTGAGTTTTTGTGCATGTTTCGGGGTCAAAAATGCGATCGAACAATCGGAAAAATAATAATAATAATAATTTCTACAAAAACAATAGGGACTTCGCAGCGGTCGCTGCTCAGGCCCTAATAATAATAATAATAATATTAATAATAATAAAAGTAATAATATTTTCTACAAAAACAATAGGGACCTCGCAGCCGTCGCAGCTCGGGCCCTAATAACAATTTCTAGAAAAACAATAGGGACCTCGCAGCGGTCACTGCTCGGGCCCTAATAATAATAATAATAAAAATAATAATAATTTCCACAAAAACAATGGGGACCTCGTAGCGGTCGCTGCTCAGGCCCTAATAATAATTTCTACAAAAACAATAGGGACCTCGCCGCCGTCGCTGCTCGGGCCCCAATAATAATTTCTACACAAAGTCCATTGTGGTGACCCGCCCCCTTTTAAGTAAATTCAAAATGGCCGACTTCCTGTAAAACCTAGCTCATTGCTCCAAGAGACTTTTTTGTAGGTCTTGGTCTTATACATACAGTGAACCCTCGCTACTTCGCGGTTCACCTTTCGCGGGTTCAGTGCTTCGCGGGTCTAAAAAATATTCGGGGGCATTGTAGTTTCGCCGAGCGGCACGACGGGGCGCTGGAGCGGTTAGACGGCCGGCGTGCGCCGAAGAAGAGCGTGGGCGAAGAGGAGAGTGGACGAAGAAGAGCACGTTCTCCCGGACACGATCGGTGGCGACGTTTCGCGCGGTTCGGACCGTACCAGAGCTCCGGCCGGCGTGCGTGGCAGTTAAGCCGTAGAGGAGCACCTTCCCCGGGCACGGGCGGTTCCAAGCGGCCCCTAAGTTTAACCGAATGGAAGCTCCGGAGGAGGAGGGCATGCTCGCGTCACAGTAAGCCGAAGAGGAGCACCTTCCCCGGGCACGGGCGGTGCCAAGCGGCCCCTAAGTTTAACCGAATGGAAGCTCCGGGGGAGGAGGACGGGCGTGTGTCACAGTTAAGCCAAATTGGAGCACCTCTTCTGCCCGGGCACGAGCGGAGCGCGAGGCTGTCAGTTATGAATGAATAAATGAATAAATAAATAAAGAATGCCACCTTTCATTTCACAGGGCACACCGGACGGCGTACCAGCAGGTAAAAGTCGGAGTAATTAAATAAATACAAAAAGAATGGCTGGGGAATAAAAAAATAATACGTTTTAATAATAATTTGTTTTTTTTGTTATAACATGAATTTCACTCTCTCTCTCCCCGTATATATATATATATATATATATATATATATTTATATATTTATTATATATATTGTATATTTTTTTTAAGCATTTTTGAAGGTGCGCCGCTACTTCGCGGATTTTCAGTTTTCGCGGATGGTCTCGGTCCCCATTAACCGCGATAACCGAGGGTTCACTGTACTCCATAAAATTTACAAAAAGCGAGGTGAAACATTCAACCAGAGCTGCTTTTTTTTAACATTTCTCGAGGGCCATGGCGAGCCATTTCAAAAAAGCTGCACAACTAACGTATAAAATATTGATAAATTTGCTCGGCCTCATGTGTGTGTAAAGTTTTACGAGTTGTCGTTCATATTTAGAACCTCATAATCAGCTTTGTTTTATTGCCGAACAGTGCAATGCCACTCCCACAACTTTTCACGAAAAATCACGAATTTCGTATTGTGACATCCTCATGGCCGAAACAGTCATCCGAGCATATATGAGGGCGACCTTGTTGAGTTGCACGGAGAAAAACATCCAAGAAAATAACTTGTATTAGCTTTTACCAGTTGGTGGCGCTACTACTACGATGTAAAATAAGTTGGTAGATGTCTTCAGGGCTGAAGTATCCTCAAATGTGTACAACTTCGAGAAGATAGGATCATCTGAGTCATGTTGCCGGAGCTTTTGTTGCCACAGAGTACAATCGGACTTTTCAGCACCTTAATAGCCACGCCTTTTGCCAAAACGTCACAAAATTCGGCAGAGAGTAAGATCATTGTCTTGAGTCTTTTCTGACTAATTTTCAGTCGGATTCGTCAAAAGGGCACCGTGCAGTACGTGAAAATTAAAATAAAAACAAATTTTTGATTCCACTTGGCGGCACTGTGTGTATAACAAAATAATAACATTAAGATGTCTTCAGGTCGGGACGTTTTATTTACAGGTGAAGGTTTGGATTTTTAGGAGCATGTGCAGGGGAGTTATTAAGCATTCATTTATTTGTATTAGGTTCATTTTGTCTTCTTATTATTGATATTTGACTGATTCATTAAAAGCAGACAATTATGTTTTAGGTTAATTTTTTACCTGACATGTTTCGGCGAGTCTTTCGCCTTCTTCAGAGTGTCGCATGATGGTGTCTTGAGACCCGTCTTTATCAGCTGATGTTCCATGAGGGTGTGACTTACCTGTCAAAAAAATGAAAAATCAGAGCAGTCAAAGAACAAGCACAACATGAACATTACAAATCAGCAATCACTGACCACTGCAAAAGGGAAAACCACATCATGGACCGGGAGAAGGGCAGGGTCATCCGCACCGAAGAGAACAAACAACAGCGCTGGATCAGAGAGGCCATTGAGATCTGCAAGCGAGGCATAAAAACCATGAACAGAGACAAGGGAGCCTTCATCCTCTCTACCACCTGGACCAGCATCTTGGCGGAGTGAACGGACAGCGGGGGGCGTGACTTGCCTTCATTCTTGTGACAGGTAAGTCACGCCCTCATGGAACATCAGCTGATAAAGACGGGTCACAAGACAGCATCATGTGACACTCTGAAGAAGGCGAAAGACTTTTGTATTGTGACATGCTCAAGGCCTAAACACTCATCCGAGCAAATATAAGGTAGATTTTGTTCACCTGCCCGGAGAAAAACATCAACGAAAATAATTTGTATTTGTTTTAACCAGTTGGTGGCGCTACCACTGCGATCAAAAATAAGTTGGCAGCCGTCTTCAGGGCCTGAATATCCTCAAATGTGAAAGATTTCCAGAAAATGGATCATCTGAATCATTTTGCAGGAACTTTTGTTGCCACGGAGAATAATCAGACTCTGCGGCACCGTAATAGCCACGCCCTTTGAAGGAAAGTCATAAAAATAGGGATAGAGTAAGATCAATGTCTTGAGTCTTTTCTAGCCAATTTTCAATCGGATTCGTTAAAAGGGCACCATGCAGTACGTCAAAATGTAAAAAATGATATTGATTGGCGCAAGGTGTATAACTGAATATAAACATATAGATGTCTTCAGGTACAGACTCTTTATGTACATGTGAAGTTTTGGATTTTTAGCAGCATGTGCAGGAGAGTTATTAAGCATTTTGTCCATTGCGGCGAAGGAAATCTTAAGTGAATACTTTGAAGCCCCGCCCCCGTCATATAGTATTTCGGAAACAAAAAATTTTAGCCCCAGTGTTTGTCCCAGGTCTTCAGATGCTACAGACAGAATTTTAAGGCAATCAGATGAAGCCTTTAGGATCAGGGTGCAAAAGAATGACCCCTGTAAACATGCAAAAAAGGGCAAAAGTCGGACTTTCAAAAATTCATAACTCACTTCCTGTTCATATTAGACGTTAAAATATCAAATTTTTCGCCATGCCCGATGAGACTGCCAAGTTTGGTGAGTTTTTGTGCATGTTTCGGGGGTCAAAAATGCGATCGAACAATCGGAAAAATAATAATAATAATAATTTCTACAAAAACAATAGGGACCTCGCCGCGGTCGCTGCTCGGGCCCCAATAATAATTTCTACACAAAGTCCATTGTGGTGACCCGCCCCCTTTTAAGTAAATTCAAAATGGCCGACTTCCTGTAAAACCTAGCTCATTGCTCCAAGAGACTTTTTTGTAGGTCTTGGTCTTATACATACAGTGAACCCTCGCTACTTCGCGGTTCACCTTTCGCGGGTTCAGTGCTTCGCGGGTCTAAAAAATATTCGGGGGCATTGTAGTTTCGCCGAGCGGCACGACGGGGCGCTGGAGCGGTTAGACGGCCGGCGTGCGCCGAAGAAGAGCGTGGGCGAAGAGGAGAGTGGACGAAGAAGAGCACGTTCTCCCGGACACGATCAGTGGCGACGTTTCGCGCGGTTCGGACCGTACCAGAGCTCCGGCCGGCGTGCGTGGCAGTTAAGCCGTAGAGGAGCACCTTCCCCGGGCACGGGCGGTTCCAAGCGGCCCCTAAGTTTAACCGAATGGAAGCTCCGGAGGAGGAGGGCATGCTCGCGTCACAGTAAGCCGAAGAGGAGCACCTTCCCCGGGCACGGGCGGTGCCAAGCGGCCCCTAAGTTTAACCGAATGGAAGCTCCGGGGGAGGAGGGCGGGCGTGTGTCACAGTTAAGCCAAATTGGAGCACCTCTTCTACCCGGGCACGAGCGGAGCGCGAGGCTGTCAGTTATGAATGAATAAATGAATAAATAAATAAAGAATGCCACCTTTCATTTCACAGGGCACACCGGACGGCGTACCAGCAGGTAAAAGTCGGAGTAATTAAATAAATACTAAAAGAATGGCTGGGGAATAAAAAAATAATACGTTTTAATAATAATTTGGTTTTTTTGTTATAACATGAATTTCACTCTCTCTCTCCCCGTATATATATATATATATATATATATATATATATATATATATATATATATATATATATATATATATATATATATTATTATATATATTGTATATTTTTTTTAAGCATTTTTGAAGGTGCGCCGCTACTTCGCGGATTTTCAGTTTTCGCGGGTGGTCTCGGTCCCCATTAACCGCGATAACCGAGGGTTCACTGTACTCCATAAAATTTACAAAAAGCGAGGTGAAACACTCAACCAGAGCTGCTTTTTTTAACATTTCTCGAGGGCCATGGCGAGCCATTTCAAAAAAGCTGCACAACTAACGTATAAAATATTGATAAATTTGCTCGGCCTGATGTGTGTGTAAAGTTTTACGAGTTGTCGTTCATATTTAGAACCTCATAATCAGCTTTGTTTTATTGCCGAACAGTGCAATGCCACTCCCACAACTTTTCACGAAAAAGGACGAATTTCGTATTGTGACATCCTCATGGCCGAAACAGTCATCCGAGCATATATGAGGGCGACCTTGTTGAGTTGCACGGAGAAAAACATCCAAGAAAATAACTTGTATTAGCTTTTACCAGTTGGTGGCGCTACTACTACGATGTAAAATAAGTTGGTAGATGTCTTCAGGGCTGAAGTATCCTCAAATGTGTACAACTTCGAGAAGATAGGATCATCTGAGTCATGTTGCCGGAGCTTTTGTTGCCACAGAGTACAATCGGACTTTTCAGCACCTTAATAGCCACGCCTTTTGCCAAAACGTCACAAAATTCGGCAGAGAGTAAGATCATTGTCTTGAGTCTTTTCTGACTAATTTTCAGTCGGATTCGTCAAAAGGGCACCGTGCAGTACGTGAAAATTAAAATAAAAACAAATTTTTGATTCCACTTGGCGGCACTGTGTGTATAACAAAATAATAACATTACGATGTCTTCAGGTCGGGACGTTTTATTTACAGGTGAAGGTTTGGATTTTTAGGAGCATGTGCAGGGGAGTTATTAAGCATTCATTTATTTGTATTAGGTTCATTTTGTCTTCTTATTATTGATATTTGACTGATTCATTAAAAGCAGACAATTATGTTTTAGGTTAATTTTTTACCTGACATGTTTCGGCGAGTCTTTCGCCTTCTTCAGAGTGTCGCATGATGGTGTCTTGAGCTGATGTTCCATGAGGGTGTGACTTACCTGTCAAAAAAATGAAAAAAATCAGAGCAGTAAAAGAACAAGCACAACATGAACATTACAAATCAGCAATCACTGACCACTGCAAAAGGGAAAACCACATCATGGACCGGGAGAAGGGCAGGGTCATCCGCACAGAAGAGAACAAACAACAGCGCTGGATCAGAGAGGCCATTGATATCTGCAAGCGAGGCATAAAAACCATGAACAGAGACAAGGGAGCCTTCATCCTCTCTACCACCTGGACCAGCATCTTGGCGGAGTGAACGGACAGCGGGGGGCGTGACTTGCCTTCATTCTTGTGACAGGTAAGTCACGCCCTCATGGAACATCAGCTGATAAAGACGGGTCACAAGACAGCATCATGTGACACTCTGAAGAAGGCGAAAGACTTTCGTATTGTGACATGCTCAAGGCCTAAACACTCATCCGAGCAAATATAAGGTAGATTTTGTTCACCTGCCCGGAGAAAAACATCAACGAAAATAATTTGTATTTGTTTTAACCAGTTGGTGGCGCTACCACTGCGATCAAAAATAAGTTGGCAGCCGTCTTCAGGGCCTGAATATCCTCAAATGTGAAAAATTTCGAGAAGATGGATCATCTGAATCATTTTGCAGGAACTTTTGTTGCCACGGAGAATAATCAGACTCTGCGGCACCGTAATAGCCACGCCCTTCGAAGGAAAGTCACAAAAATAGGGATAGAGTAAGATCAATGTCTTGAGTCTTTTCTAGCCAATTTTCAATCAGATTCGTTAAAAGGGCACCGTGCAGTACGTCAAAATGTAAAAAATGATATTGATTGGCGCAAGGTGGATAACTGAATATAAACATATAGATGTCTTCAGGTACAGACTTTTTATGTACATGTGAAGTTTTGGATTTTTAGCAGCATGTGCAGGAGAGTTATGAAGCATTTTGTCCATTGCGGCGAAGGAAATCTTAAGTGAAAACTTTGAAGCCCCGCCCCCGTCATATAGTATTTCGGAAACAAAAAATTTTAGCCCCAGTGTTTGTCCCAGGTCTTCAGATGCTACAGACAGAATTTTAAGGCAATCAGATGAAGCCTTTAGGATCAGGGTGCAAAAGAATGACCCCTGTAAACATGCAAAAAAGGGCAAAAGTCGGACTTTCAAAAATTCATAACTCACTTCCTGTTCATATTAGACGTTAAAATATCAAATTTTTCGCCATGCCCGATGAGACTGCCAAGTTTGGTGAGTTTTTGTGCATGTTTCGGGGGTCAAAAATGCGATCGAACAATCGGAAAAATAATAATAATAATAATTTCTACAAAAACAATAGGGACTTCGCAGCGGTCGCTGCTCAGGCCCTAATAATAATAATAATAATATTAATAATAATAAAAGTAATAATATTTTCTACAAAAACAATAGGGACCTCGCAGCCGTCGCAGCTCGGGCCCTAATAACAATTTCTAGAAAAACAATAGGGACCTCGCAGCGGTCACTGCTCGGGCCCTAATAATAATAATAATAAAAATAATAATAATTTCCACAAAAACAATGGGGACCTCGTAGCGGTCGCTGCTCAGGCCCTAATAATAATTTCTACAAAAACAATAGGGACCTCGCCGCCGTCGCTGCTCGGGCCCCAATAATAATTTCTACACAAAGTCCATTGTGGTGACCCGCCCCCTTTTAAGTAAATTCAAAATGGCCGACTTCCTGTAAAACCTAGCTCATTGCTCCAAGAGACTTTTTTGTAGGTCTTGGTCTTATACATACAGTGAACCCTCGCTACTTCGCGGTTCACCTTTCGCGGGTTCAGTGCTTCGCGGGTCTAAAAAATATTCGGGGGCATTGTAGTTTCGCCGAGCGGCACGACGGGGCGCTGGAGCGGTTAGACGGCCGGCGTGCGCCGAAGAAGAGCGTGGGCGAAGAGGAGAGTGGACGAAGAAGAGCACGTTCTCCCGGACACGATCGGTGGCGACGTTTCGCGCGGTTCGGACCGTACCAGAGCTCCGGCCGGCGTGCGTGGCAGTTAAGCCGTAGAAGAGCACCTTCCCCGGGCACGGGCGGTGCCAAGCGGCCCCTAAGTTTAACCGAATGGAAGCTCCGGAGGAGGAGGGCATGCTCGCGTCACAGTAAGCCGAAGAGGAGCACCTTCCCCGGGCACGGGCGGTTCCAAGCGGCCCCTAAGTTTAACCGAATGGAAGCTCCGGAGGAGGAGGGCATGCTCGCGTCACAGTAAGCCGAAGAGGAGCACCTTCCCCGGGCACGGGCGGTTCCAAGCGGCCCCTAAGTTTAACTGAATGGAAGCTCCGGAGGAGGAGGGCATGCTCGCGTCACAGTAAGCCGAAGAGGAGCACCTTCCCCGGGCATGGGCGGTGCCAAGCGGCCCCTAAGTTTAACCGAATGGAAGTTCCGGGGGAGGAGGGCGGGCGTGTGTCACAGTTAAGCCGAATTGGAGCACCTCTTCCGCCCGGGCACGAGCGGAGCGCGAGGCTGTCAGTTATGAATGAATAAATGAATAAATAAATAAAGAATGCCACCTTTCATTTCACAGGGCACACCGGACGGCGTACCAGCAGGTAAAAGTCGGAGTAATTAAATAAATACAAAAAGAATGGCTGGGGAATAAAAAAATAATACGTTTTAATAATAATTTGGTTTTTTTGTTATAAAATGAATTTCACTCTCTCTCTCCCCGTATATATATATATATATATATATATATATATATATATATATATATATATATTTATTATATATATTGTATATATTATATTATTATATATACAAAATAATAACATTAAGATGTCTTCAGGTCGGGACGTTTTATTTACAGGTGAAGGTTTGGATTTTTAGGAGCATGTGCAGGGGAGTTATTAAGCATTCATTTATTTGTATTAGGTTCATTTTGTCTTCTTATTATTGATATTTGACTGATTCATTAAAAGCAGACAATTATGTTTTAGGTTAATTTTTTACCTGACATGTTTCGGCGAGTCTTTCGTCTTCTTCAGAGTGTCGCATGATGGTGTCTTGAGCTGATGTTCCATGAGGGTGTGACTTACCTGTCAAAAAAATGAAAAAAATCAGAGCAGTAAAAGAACAAGCACAACATGAACATTACAAATCAGCAATCACTGACCACTGCAAAAGGGAAAACCACATCATGGACCGGGAGAAGGGCAGGGTCATCCGCACAGAAGAGAACAAACAACAGCGCTGGATCAGAGAGGCCATTGAGATCTGCAAGCGAGGCATAAAAACCATGAACAGAGACAAGGGAGCCTTCATCCTCTCTACCACCTGGACCAGCATCTTGGCGGAGTGAACGGACAGCGGGGGGCGTGACTTGCCTTCATTCTTGTGACAGGTAAGTCACGCCCTCATGGAACATCAGCTGATAAAGACGGGTCACAAGACAGCATCATGTGACACTCTGAAGAAGGCGAAAGACTTTCGTATTGTGACATGCTCAAGGCCTAAACACTCATCCGAGCAAATATAAGGTAGATTTTGTTCACCTGCCCGGAGAAAAACATCAACGAAAATAATTTGTATTTGTTTTAACCAGTTGGTGGCGCTACCACTGCGATCAAAAATAAGTTGGCAGCCGTCTTCAGGGCCTGAATATCCTCAAATGTGAAAAATTTCGAGAAGATGGATCATCTGAATCATTTTGCAGGAACTTTTGTTGCCACGGAGAATAATCAGACTCTGCGGCACCGTAATAGCCACGCCCTTCGAAGGAAAGTCACAAAAATAGGGATAGAGTAAGATCAATGTCTTGAGTCTTTTCTAGCCAATTTTCAATCAGATTCGTTAAAAGGGCACCGTGCAGTACGTCAAAATGTAAAAAATGATATTGATTGGCGCAAGGTGTATAACTGAATATAAACATATAGATGTCTTCAGGTACAGACTTTTTATGTACATGTGAAGTTTTGGATTTTTAGCAGCATGTGCAGGAGAGTTATGAAGCATTTTGTCCATTGCGGCGAAGGAAATCTTAAGTGAAAACTTTGAAGCCCCGCCCCCGTCATATAGTATTTCGGAAACAAAAAATTTTAGCCCCAGTGTTTGTCCCAGGTCTTCAGATGCTACAGACAGAATTTTAAGGCAATCAGATGAAGCCTTTAGGATCAGGGTGCAAAAGAATGACCCCTGTAAACATGCAAAAAAGGGCAAAAGTCGGACTTTCAAAAATTCATAACTCACTTCCTGTTCATATTAGACGTTAAAATATCAAATTTTTCGCCATGCCCGATGAGACTGCCAAGTTTGGTGAGTTTTTGTGCATGTTTCGGGGTCAAAAATGCGATCGAACAATCGGAAAAATAATAATAATAATAATTTCTACAAAAACAATAGGGACTTCGCAGCGGTCGCTGCTCAGGCCCTCATAATAATAATAATAATATTAATAATAATAAAAGTAATAATATTTTCTACAAAAACAATAGGGACCTCGCAGCCGTCGCAGCTCGGGCCCTAATAACAATTTCTAGAAAAACAATAGGGACCTCGCAGCGGTCACTGCTCGGGCCCTAATAATAATAATAATAAAAATAATAATAATTTCCACAAAAACAATGGGGACCTCGTAGCGGTCGCTGCTCAGGCCCTAATAATAATTTCTACAAAAACAATAGGGACCTCGCCGCCGTCGCTGCTCGGGCCCCAATGATAATTTCTACACAAAGTCCATTGTGGTGACCCGCCCCCTTTTAAGTAAATTCAAAATGGCCGACTTCCTGTAAAACCTAGCTCATTGCTCCAAGAGACTTTTTTGTAGGTCTTGGTCTTATACATACAGTGAACCCTCGCTACTTCGCGGTTCACCTTTCGCGGGTTCAGTGCTTCGCGGGTCTAAAAAATATTCGGGGGCATTGTAGTTTCGCCGAGCGGCACGACGGGGCGCTGGAGCGGTTAGACGGCCGGCGTGCGCCGAAGAAGAGCGTGGGCGAAGAGGAGAGTGGACGAAGAAGAGCACGTTCCCCCGGACACGATCGGTGGCGACGTTTCGCGCGGTTCGGACCGTACCAGAGCTCCGGCCAGCGTGCGTGGCAGTTAAGCCGTAGAGGAGCACCTTCCCCGGGCACGGGCGGTGCCAAGCGGCCCCTAAGTTTAACCGAATGGAAGCTCCGGAGGAGGAGGGCATGCTCGCGTCGCAGTAAGCCGAAGAGGAGCACCTTCCCCGGGCACGGGCGGTTCCAAGCGGCCCCTAAGTTTAACCGAATGGAAGCTCCGGAGGAGGAGGGCATGCTCGCGTCACAGTAAGCCGAAGAGGAGCACCTTCCCCGGGCACGGGCGGTGCCAAGCGGCCCCTAAGTTTAACCGAATGGAAGCTCCGGGGGAGGAGGACGGGCGTGTGTCACAGTTAAGCCAAATTGGAGCACCTCTTCTGCCCGGGCACGAGCGGAGCGCGAGGCTGTCAGTTATGAATGAATAAATGAATAAATAAATAAAGAATGCTACCTTTCATTTCACAGGGCACACCGGACGGCGTACCAGCAGGTAAAAGTCGGAGTAATTAAATAAATACTAAAAGAATGGCTGGGGAATAAAAAAATAATACGTTTTAATAATAATTTGGTTTTTTTGTTATAACATTAATTTCACTCTCTCTCTCCCCGTATATATATATATATATATATATATATATATATATTTATATATTTATTATATATATTGTATATTTTTTTTAAGCATTTTTGAAGGTGCGCCGCTACTTCGCGGATTTTCAGTTTTCGCGGGTGGTCTCGGTCCCCATTAACCGCGATAACCGAGGGTTCACTGTACTCCATAAAATTTACAAAAAGCGAGGTGAAACACTCAACCAGAGCTGCTTTTTTTTAACATTTCTCGAGGGCCATGGCGAGCCATTTCAAAAAAGCTGCACAACTAACTTATAAAATATTGATAAATTTGCTCGGCCTGATGTGTGTGTAAAGTTTTACGAGTTGTCGTTCATATTTAGAACCTCATAATCAGCTTTGTTTTATTGCCGAACAGTGCAATGCCACTCCCACAACTTTTCACGAAAAATCACGAATTTCGTATTGTGACATCCTCATGGCCGAAACAGTAATCCGAGCATATATGAGGGCGACCTTGTTGAGTTGCACGGAGAAAAACATCCAAGAAAATAACTTGTATTAGCTTTTACCAGTTGGTGGCGCTACTACTACGATGTAAAATAAGTTGGTAGATGTCTTCAGGGCTGAAGTATCCTCAAATGTGTACAACTTCGAGAAGATAGGATCATCTGAGTCATGTTGCCGGAGCTTTTGTTGCCACAGAGTACAATTTGACTTTTCAGCACCTTAATAGCCACGCCTTTTGCCAAAACGTCACAAAATTCGGCAGAGAGTAAGATCATTGTCTTGAGTCTTTTCTGACTAATTTTCAGTCGGATTCGTCAAAAGGGCACCGTGCAGTACGTGAAAATTAAAATAAAAACAAATTTTTGATTCCACTTGGCGGCACTGTGTGTATAACAAAATAATAACATTAAGATGTCTTCAGGTCGGGACGTTTTATTTACAGGTGAAGGTTTGGATTTTTAGGAGCATGTGCAGGGGAGTTATTAAGCATTCATTTATTTGTATTAGGTTCATTTTGTCTTCTTATTATTGATATTTGACTGATTCATTAAAAGCAGACAATTATGTTTTAGGTTAATTTTTTACCTGACATGTTTCGGCGAGTCTTTCGCCTTCTTCAGAGTGTCGCATGATGGTGTCTTGAGCTGATGTTCCATGAGGGTGTGACTTACCTGTCAAAAAAATGAAAAAATCAGAGCAGTAAAAGAACAAGCACAACATGAACATTACAAATCAGCAATCACTGACCACTGCAAAAGGGAAAACCACATCATGGACCGGGAGAAGGGCAGGGTCATCCGCACAGAAGAGAACAAACAACAGCGCTGGATCAGAGAGGCCATTGAGATCTGCAAGCGAGGCATAAAAACCATGAACAGAGACAAGGGAGCCTTCATCCTCTCTACCACCTGGACCAGCATCTTGGCGGAGTGAACGGACAGCGGGGGGCGTGACTTGCCTTCATTCTCGTGACAGGTAAGTCACGCCCTCATGGAACATCAGCTGATAAAGACGGGTCACAAGACACCATCATGTGACACTCTGAAGAAGGCGAAAGACTTTCGTATTGTGACATCCTCAAGGTCTAAACACTCATCCGAGCAAATATAAGGTAGATTTTGTTAACCTGCCCGGAGAAAAACATCAACGAAAATAATTTGTATTTGTTTTAACCAGTTGGTGGCGCTACCACTGCGATCAAAATTAAGTTGGCAGCCGTCTTCAGGGCCTGAATATCCTCAAATGTGAAAGATTTCCAGAAGATGGATCATCTGAATCATTTTGCAGGAACTTTTGTTGCCACGGAGAATAATCAGACTCTGCGGCACCGTAATAGCCACGCCCTTTGAAGGAAAGTCATAAAAATAGGGATAGAGTAAGATCAATGTCTTGAGTCTTTTCTAGCCAATTTTCAATCGGATTCGTTAAAAGGGCACCGTGCAGTACGTCAAAATGTAAAGATTTATATTGATTGGCGCAAGGTGTATAACTGAATATAAACATATAGATGTCTTCAGGTACCGACTCTTTATGTACATGTGAAGTTTTGGATTTTTAGCAGCACGTGCAGGAGAGTTATTAAGCATTTTGTCCATTGCGGCGAAGGAAATCTTAAGTGAAAACTTTGAAGCCCCGCCCCCGTCATATAGTATTTCGGAAACAAAAAATTTTAGCCCCAGTGTTTGTCCCAGGTCTTAAGATGCTCCAGACAGAACTTTAAGGCAATCAGATGAAGCCTTTAGGATCAGGGTGCAAAAGAATGACCCCTGTAAACATGCAAAAAAGGGCAAAAGTCGGACTTTCAAAAATTCATAACTCACTTCCTGTTCATATTAGACGTTAAAAAATATCAAATTTTTCGCCATGCCCGATGAGAATGCCAAGTTTGGTGAGTTTTTGTGCATGTTTCGGGGGTCAAAAATGCGATCGAACAATCGGAAAAATAATAATAATAATAATTCCTACAAAAACAATAGGGACTTCGCAGCGGTCGCTGCTCAGGCCCTAATAATAATAATAATAATAATAAAAGTAATAATATTTTCTACAAAAACAATAGGGACCTCGCCGCGGTCGCTGCTCGGGCCCCAATAATAATTTCTACACAAAGTCCATTGTGGTGACCCGCCCCCTTTTAAGTAAATTCAAAATGGCCGACTTCCTGTAAAACCTAGCTCATTGCTCCAAGAGACTTTTTTGTAGGTCTTGGTCTTATACATACAGTGAACCCTCGCTACTTCGCGGTTCACCTTTCGCGGGTTCAGTGCTTCGCGGGTCTAAAAAATATTCGGGGGCATTGTAGTTTCGCCGAGCGGCACGACGGGGCGCTGGAGCGGTTAGACGGCCGGCGTGCGCCGAAGAAGAGCGTGGGCGAAGAGGAGAGTGGACGAAGAAGAGCACGTTCCCCCGGACACGATCGGTGGCGACGTTTCGCGCGGTTCGGACCGTACCAGAGCTCCGGCCGGCGTGCGTGGCAGTTAAGCCATAGAGGAGCACCTTCCCCGGGCACGGGCGGTGCCAAGCGGCCCCTAAGTTTAACCGAATGGAAGCTCCGGAGGAGGAGGGCATGTTCGCGTCACAGTAAGCCGAAGAGGAGCACCTTCCCCGGGCACGGGCGGTTCCAAGCGGCCCCTGAGTTTAACCGAATGGAAGCTCCGGAGGAGGCGGGCATGCTCGCGTCACAGTAAGCCGAAGAGGAGCACCTTCCCCGGGCACGGGCGGTTCCAAGCGGCCCCTAAGTTTAACCGAATGGAAGCTCCGGAGGAGGAGGGCATGCTCGCGTCACAGTAAGCCGAAGAGTAGCACCTTCCCCGGGCACGGCGGTGCCAAGCGGCCCCTAAGTTTAACCGAATGGAAGCTCCGGGGGAGGAGGGCGGGCGTGTGTCACAGTTAAGCCGAATTGGAGCACCTCTTCTGCCCGGGCACGAGCGGAGCGCGAGGCTGTCAGTTATGAATGAATAAATGAATAAATAAATAAAGAATGCCACCTTTCATTTCACAGGGCACACCGGACGGCGTACCAGCAGGTAAAAGTCGGAGTAATTAAATAAATACAAAAAGAATGGCTGGGGAATAAAAAAATAATACGTTTTAATAATAATTTGGTTTTTTTGTTATAAAATGAATTTCACTCTCTCTCTCCCCGTATATATATATATATATATATATATATTTATTATATACATTGTATATTTTTTTTAAGCATTTTTGAAGGTGCGCCGCTACTTCGCGGATTTTCAGTTTTCGCGGGTGGTCTCGGTCCCCATTAACCGCGATAACCGAGGGTTCACTGTACTCCATAAAATTTACAAAAAGCGAGGTGAAACACTCAATCAGGGCTGCTTTTTTTTTAACATTTCTCGAGGGCCATGGCGAGCCATTTAAAAAAAGCTGCACAACTAACGTATAAAATATTGATAAATTTGCTCGGCCTGATGTGTGTGTTAAGTTTCACGAGTTGTCGTTCATATTTAGAACCTCATAATCAGCGTTGTTTTATTGCCGAACAGTGCAATGCCACTCCCAAAACTTTTCACGAAAAAGGACAAATTTCGTATTGTGACATCCTCATGGCCGAAACAGTCATCCGAGCATATATGAGGGCAACCTTGTTGAGTTGCACGGAGAAAAACATCCAAGAAAATAACTTGTATTAGCTTTTACCAGTTGGTGGCGCTACTACTACGATGAAAAATAAGTCGGTAGATGTCTTCAGGGCTGAAGTATCCTCAAATGTGTACAACTTCGAGAAGATAGGATCATCTGAGTCATGTTGCCGGAGCTTTTGTTGCCACAGAGTACAATCGGACTTTTCAGCACCGTAATAGCCACGCCTTTTGCCAAAACGTCACAAAATTCGGCAGAGAGTAAGATCATTGTCTTGAGTCTTTTCTGACTAATTTTCAGTCGGATTCGTCAAAAGGGCACCGTGCAGTACGTGAAAATTAAAATAAAAACAAATTTTTGATTCCACTTGGCGGCACTGTGTGTATAACAAAATAATAACATTAAGATGTCTTCAGGTCGGGACGTTTTATTTACAGGTGAAGGTTTGGATTTTTAGGAGCATGTGCAGGGGAGTTATTAAGCATTCATTTATTTGTATTAGGTTCATTTTGTCTTCTTATTATTGATATTTGACTGATTCATTAAAAGCAGACAATTATGTTTTAGGTTAATTTTTTCACTGACATGTTTCGGCGAGTCTTTCGCCTTCTTCAGAGTGTCGCATGATGGTGTCTTGAGCTGATGTTCCATGAGGGTGTGACTTACCTGTCAAAAAAATGAAAAAAATCAGAGCAGTAAAAGAACAAGCACAACATGAACATTACAAATCAGCAATCACTGACCACTGCAAAAGGGAAAACCACATCATGGACCGGGAGAAGGGCAGGGTCATCCGCACAGAAGAGAACAAACAACAGCGCTGGATCAGAGAGGCCATTGAGATCTGCAAGCGAGGCATAAAAACCATGAACAGAGACAAGGGAGCCTTCATCCTCTCTACCACCTGGACCAGCATCTTGGCGGAGTGAACGGACAGCGGGGGGCGTGACTTGCCTTCATTCTTGTGACAGGTAAGTCACGCCCTCATGGAACATCATCTGATAAAGACGGGTCACAAGGCACCATCATGTGACACTCTGAAGAAGGCGAAAGACTTTCGTATTGTGACATGCTCAAGGCCTAAACACTCATCCGAGCAAATATAAGGTAGATTTTGTTAACCTGCCCGGAGAAAAACATCAACGAAAATAATTTGTATTTGTTTTAACCAGTTGGTGGCGCTACCACTGCGATCAAAAATAAGTTGGCAGCCGTCTTCAGGGCCTGAATATCCTCAAATGTGAAAAATTTCGAGAAGATGGATCATCTGAATCATTTTGCAGGAACTTTTGTTGCCACGGAGAATAATCAGACTCTGCGGCACCGTAATAGCCACGCCCTTCGAAGGAAAGTCACAAAAATAGGGATAGCGTAAGATCAATGTCTTGAGTCTTTTCTAGCCAATTTTCAATCAGATTCGTTAAAAGGGCACCGTGCAGTACGTCAAAATGTAAAAAATGATATTGATTGGCGCAAGGTGTATAACTGAATATAAACATATAGATGTCTTCAGGTACAGACTCTTTATGTACATGTGAAGTTTTGGATTTTTAGCAGCATGTGCAGGAGAGTTATTAAGCATTTTGTCCATTGCGGCGAAGGAAATCTTAAGTGAAAACTTTGAAGCCCCGCCCCGTCATATAGTATTTCGGAAACAAAAAATTTTAGCCCCAGTGTTTGTCCCAGGTCTTCAGATGCTACAGACAGAATTTTAAGGCAATCAGATGAAGCCTTTAGGATCAGGGTGCAAAAGAATGACCCCTGTAAACATGCAAAAAAGGGCAAAAGTCGGACTTTCAAAAATTCATAACTCACTTCCTGTTCATATTAGACGTTAAAATATCAAATTTTTCGCCATGCCCGATGAGACTGCCAAGTTTGGTGAGTTTTTGTGCATGTTTCGGGGGTCAAAAATGCGATCGAACAATCGGAAAAATAATAATAATAATAATTTCTACAAAAACAATAGGGACTTCGCAGCGGTCGCTGCTCAGGCCCTAATAATAATAATAATAATAATAATAAAAGTAATAATATTTTCTACAAAAACAATAGGGACCTCGCCGCGGTCGCTGCTCGGGCCCCAATAATAATTTCTACACAAAGTCCATTGTGGTGACCCGCCCCCTTTTAAGTAAATTCAAAATGGCCGACTTCCTGTAAAACCTAGCTCATTGCTCCAAGAGACTTTTTTGTAGGTCTTGGTCTTATACATACAGTGAACCCTCGCTACTTCGCGGTTCACCTTTCGCGGGTTCAGTGCTTCGCGGGTATAAAAAATATTCGGGGGCATTGTAGTTTCGCCGAGCGGCACGACGGGGCGCTGGAGCGGTTAGACGGCCGGCGTGCGCCGAAGAAGAGCGTGGGCGAAGAGGAGAGTGGACGAAGAAGAGCACGTTCCCCCGGACACGATCGGTGGCGACGTTTCGCGCGGTTCGGACCGTACCAGAGCTCCGGCCGGCGTGCGTGGCAGTTAAGCCATAGAGGAGCACCTTCCCCGGGCACGGGCGGTGCCAAGCGGCCCCTAAGTTTAACCGAATGGAAGCTCCGGAGGAGGAGGGCATGTTCGCGTCACAGTAAGCCGAAGAGGAGCACCTTCCCCGGGCACGGGCGGTTCCAAGCGGCCCCTGAGTTTAACCGAATGGAAGCTCCGGAGGAGGCGGGCATGCTCGCGTCACAGTAAGCCGAAGAGGAGCACCTTCCCCGGGCACGGGCGGTTCCAAGCGGCCCCTAAGTTTAACCGAATGGAAGCTCCGGAGGAGGAGGGCATGCTCGCGTCACAGTAAGCCGAAGAGTAGCACCTTCCCCGGGCACGGCGGTGCCAAGCGGCCCCTAAGTTTAACCGAATGGAAGCTCCGGGGGAGGAGGGCGGGCGTGTGTCACAGTTAAGCCGAATTGGAGCACCTCTTCTGCCCGGGCACGAGCGGAGCGCGAGGCTGTCAGTTATGAATGAATAAATGAATAAATAAATAAAGAATGCCACCTTTTATTTCACAGGGCACACCGGACGGCGTACCAGCAGGTAAAAGTCGGAGTAATTAAATAAATACAAAAAGAATGGCTGGGGAATAAAAAAATAATACGTTTTAATAATAATTTGGTTTTTTTGTTATAAAATGAATTTCACTCTCTCTCTCCCCGTATATATATATATATATATATATATTTATTATATACATTGTATATTTTTTTTAAGCATTTTTGAAGGTGCGCCGCTACTTCGCGGATTTTCAGTTTTCGCGGGTGGTCTCGGTCCCCATTAACCGCGATAACCGAGGGTTCACTGTACTCCATAAAATTTACAAAAAGCGAGGTGAAACACTCAATCAGGGCTGCTTTTTTTTTAACATTTCTCGAGGGCCATGGCGAGCCATTTAAAAAAAGCTGCACAACTAACGTATAAAATATTGATAAATTTGCTCGGCCTGATGTGTGTGTTAAGTTTCACGAGTTGTCGTTCATATTTAGAACCTCATAATCAGCGTTGTTTTATTGCCGAACAGTGCAATGCCACTCCCAAAACATTTCACGAAAAAGGACAAATTTCGTATTGTGACATCCTCATGGCCGAAACAGTCATCCGAGCATATATGAGGGCAACCTTGTTGAGTTGCACGGAGAAAAACATCCAAGAAAATAACTTGTATTAGCTTTTACCAGTTGGTGGCGCTACTACTACGATGAAAAATAAGTCGGTAGATGTCTTCAGGGCTGAAGTATCCTCAAATGTGTACAACTTCGAGAAGATAGGATCATCTGAGTCATGTTGCCGGAGCTTTTGTTGCCACAGAGTACAATCGGACTTTTCAGCACCGTAATAGCCACGCCTTTTGCCAAAACGTCACAAAATTCGGCAGAGAGTAAGATCATTGTCTTGAGTCTTTTCTGACTAATTTTCAGTCGGATTCGTCAAAAGGGCACCGTGCAGTACGTGAAAATTAAAATAAAAACAAATTTTTGATTCCACTTGGCGGCACTGTGTGTATAACAAAATAATAACATTAAGATGTCTTCAGGTCGGGACGTTTTATTTACAGGTGAAGGTTTGGATTTTTAGGAGCATGTGCAGGGGAGTTATTAAGCATTCATTTATTTGTATTAGGTTCATTTTGTCTTCTTATTATTGATATTTGACTGATTCATTAAAAGCAGACAATTATGTTTTAGGTTAATTTTTTCACTGACATGTTTCGGCGAGTCTTTCGCCTTCTTCAGAGTGTCGCATGATGGTGTCTTGAGCTGATGTTCCATGAGGGTGTGACTTACCTGTCAAAAAAATGAAAAAAATCAGAGCAGTAAAAGAACAAGCACAACATGAACATTACAAATCAGCAATCACTGACCACTGCAAAAGGGAAAACCACATCATGGACCGGGAGAAGGGCAGGGTCATCCGCACAGAAGAGAACAAACAACAGCGCTGGATCAGAGAGGCCATTGAGATCTGCAAGCGAGGCATAAAAACCATGAACAGAGACAAGGGAGCCTTCATCCTCTCTACCACCTGGACCAGCATCTTGGCGGAGTGAACGGACAGCGGGGGGCGTGACTTGCCTTCATTCTTGTGACAGGTAAGTCACGCCCTCATGGAACATCATCTGATAAAGACGGGTCACAAGGCACCATCATGTGACACTCTGAAGAAGGCGAAAGACTTTCGTATTGTGACATGCTCAAGGCCTAAACACTCATCCGAGCAAATATAAGGTAGATTTTGTTAACCTGCCCGGAGAAAAACATCAACGAAAATAATTTGTATTTGTTTTAACCAGTTGGTGGCGCTACCACTGCGATCAAAAATAAGTTGGCAGCCGTCTTCAGGGCCTGAATATCCTCAAATGTGAAAAATTTCGAGAAGATGGATCATCTGAATCATTTTGCAGGAACTTTTGTTGCCACGGAGAATAATCAGACTCTGCGGCACCGTAATAGCCACGCCCTTCGAAGGAAAGTCACAAAAATAGGGATAGAGTAAGATCAATGTCTTGAGTCTTTTCTAGCCAATTTTCAATCAGATTCGTTAAAAGGGCACCGTGCAGTACGTCAAAATGTAAAAAATGATATTGATTGGCGCAAGGTGTATAACTGAATATAAACATATAGATGTCTTCAGGTACAGACTCTTTATGTACATGTGAAGTTTTGGATTTTTAGCAGCATGTGCAGGAGAGTTATTAAGCATTTTGTCCATTGCGGCGAAGGAAATCTTAAGTGAAAACTTTGAAGCCCCGCCCCGTCATATAGTATTTCGGAAACAAAAAATTTTAGCCCCAGTGTTTGTCCCAGGTCTTCAGATGCTACAGACAGAATTTTAAGGCAATCAGATGAAGCCTTTAGGATCAGGGTGCAAAAGAATGACCCCTGTAAACATGCAAAAAAGGGCAAAAGTCGGACTTTCAAAAATTCATAACTCACTTCCTGTTCATATTAGACGTTAAAATATCAAATTTTTCGCCATGCCCGATGAGACTGCCAAGTTTGGTGAGTTTTTGTGCATGTTTCGGGGGTCAAAAATGCGATCGAACAATCGGAAAAATAATAATAATAATAATTTCTACAAAAACAATAGGGACTTCGCAGCGGTCGCTGCTCAGGCCCTAATAATAATAATAATAATAATAATAAAAGTAATAATATGTTCTACAAAAACAATAGAGACCTCGCCGCGGTCGCTGCTCGGGCCCCAATAATAATTTCTACACAAAGTCCATTGTGGTGACCCGCCCCCTTTTAAGTAAATTCAAAATGGCCGACTTCCTGTAAAACCTAGCTCATTGCTCCAAGAGACTTTTTTGTAGGTCTTGGTCTTATACATACAGTGAACCCTCGCTACTTCGCGGTTCACCTTTCGCGGGTTCAGTGCTTCGCGGGTATAAAAAATATTCGGGGGCATTGTAGTTTCGCCGAGCGGCACGACGGGGCGCTGGAGCGGTTAGACGGCCGGCGTGCGCCGAAGAAGAGCGTGGGCGAAGAGGAGAGTGGACGAAGAAGAGCACGTTCCCCCGGACACGATCGGTGGCGACGTTTCGCGCGGTTCGGACCGTACCAGAGCTCCGGCCGGCGTGCGTGGCAGTTAAGCCGTAGAGGAGCACCTTCCCCGGGCACGGGCGGTGCCAAGCGGCCCCTAAGTTTAACCGAATGGAAGCTCCGGAGGAGGAGGGCATGCTCGCGTCACAGTAAGCCGAAGAGGAGCACCTTCCCCGGGCACGGGCGGTTCCAAGCGGCCCCTAAGTTTAACCGAATGGAAGCTCCGCAGGAGGAGGGCATGCTCGCGTCACAGTAAGCCGAAGAGGAGCACCTTCCCCGGGCACGGGCGGTGCCAAGCGGCCCCTAAGTTTAACCGAATGGAAGCTCCGGGGGAGGAGGGCGGGCGTGTGTCACAGTTAAGCCAAAATGGAGCACCTCTTCTGCCCGGGCACGAGCGGAGCGCGAGGCTGTCAGTTATGAATGAATAAATGAATAAATAAATAAAGAATGCCACCTTTCATTTCACAGGGCACACCGGACGGCGTACCAGCAGGTAAAAGTCGGAGTAATTAAATAAATACAAAAAGAATGGCTGGGGAATAAAAAAATAATACGTTTTAATAATAATTTGGTTTTTTTGTTATAACATGAATTTCACTCTCTCTCTCTCTCTCCCCCCGTATATATATATATATATATATATATATATATATATATATATATATATATATATATATATATATATATATTTATATATTTATTATATATATTGTATATTTTTTTTTTGCATTTTTGAAGGTGCGCCGCTACTTCGCGGATTTTCAGTTTTCGCGGGTGGTCTCGGTCCCCATTAACCGCGATAACCGAGGGTTCACTGTACTCCATAAAATTTACAAAAAGCGAGGTGAAACACTCAACCAGAGCTGCTTTTTTTTAACATTTCTCGAGGGCCATGGCGAGCCATTTCAAAAAAGCTGCACAACTAACGTATAAAATATTGATAAATTTGCTCGGCCTGATGTGTGTGTAAAGTTTTACGAGTTGTCGTTCATATTTAGAACCTCATAATCAGCTTTGTTTTATTGCCGAACAGTGCAATGCCACTCCACAACTTTTCACGAAAAAACACGAATTTCGTATTGTGACATCCTCATGGCCGAAACAGTCACCCGAGCATATATGAGGGCGACCTTGTTGAGTTGCACGGAGAAAAACATCCAAGAAAATAACTTGTATTAGCTTTTACCAGTTGGTGGCGCTACTACTACGATGTAAAATAAGTTGGTAGATGTCTTCAGGGCTGAAGTATCCTCAAATGTGTACAACTTCGAGAAGATAGGATCATCTGAGTCATGTTGCAGGAACTTTTGTTGCCACGGAGAATAATCAGACTCTGCGGCACCGTAATAGCCACGCCCTTTGAAGGAAAGTCATAAAAATAGGGATAGAGTAAGATCAATGTCTTGAGTCTTTTCTAGCCAATTTTCAGTCGGATTCGTTAAAAGGGCACCGTGCAGTACGTCAAAATGTAAAGATTTATATTGATTGGCGCAAGGTGTATAACTGAATATAAACATATAGATGTCTTCAGGTACCGACTCTTTATGTACATGTGAAGTTTTGGATTTTTAGCATCACGTGCAGGAGAGTTATTAAGCATTTTGTCCATTGCGGCGAAGGAAATCTTAAGTGAAAACTTTGAAGCCCCGCCCCCGTCATATAGTATTTCGGAAACAAAAAATTTTAGCCCCAGTGTTTGTCCCAGGTCTTAAGATGCTCCAGACAGAACTTTAAGGCAATCAGATGAAGCCTTTAGGATCAGGGTGCAAAAGAATGACCCCTGTAAACATGCAAAAAAGGGCAAAAGTCGGACTTTCAAAAATTCATAACTCACTTCCTGTTCATATTAGACGTTAAAAAATATCAAATTTTTCGCCATGCCCGATGAGACTGCCAAGTTTGGTGAGTTTTTGTGCATGTTTCGGGGGTCAAAAATGCGATCGAACAATCGGAAAAATAATAATAATAATAATTTCTACAAAAACAATAGGGACTTCTTAGCGGTCGCTGCTCAGGCCCTAATAATAATAATAATAATAATAATAATAATAAAAGTAATAATATTTTCTACAAAAACAATAGGGACCTCGCCGCGGTCGCTGCTCGGGCCCCAATAATAATTTCTACACAAAGTCCATTGTGGAGACCCGCCCCCTTTTAAGTAAATTCAAAATGGCCGACTTCCTGTAAAACCTAGCTCATTGCTCCAAGAGACTTTTTTGTAGGTCTTGGTCTTATACATACAGTGAACCCTCGCTACTTCGAGGTTCACCTTTCGCGGGTTCAGTGCTTCGCGGGTCTAAAAAATATTCGGGGGCATTGTAGTTTCGCCGAGCGGCACGACGGGGCGCTGGAGCGGTTAGACGGCCGGCGTGCGCCGAAGAAGAGCGTGGGCGAAGAGGAGAGTGGACGAAGAAGAGCACGTTCCCCCGGACACGATCGGTGGCGACGTTTCGCGCGGTTCGGACCGTACCAGAGCTCCGGCCGGCGTGCGTGGCAGTTAAGCCGTAGAGGAGCACCTTCCCCGGGCACGGGCGGTTCCAAGCGGCCCCTGAGTTTAACCGAATGGAAGCTCCGGAGGAGGAGGACATGCTCGCGTCACAGTAAGCCGAAGAGGAGCACCTTCCCCGGGCACGGGCGGTTCCAAGCGGCCCCTAAGTTTAACCGAATGGAAGCTCCGGAGGAGGAGGGCATGCTTGCGTCACAGTAAGCCGAAGAGGAGCACCTTCCCCGGGCACGGGCGGTGCCAAGCGGCCCCTAAGTTTAACCGAATGGAAGCTCCGGGGGAGGAGGGCGGGCGTGTGTCACAGTTAAGCCGAATTGGAGCACCTCTTCTGCCGGGCACGAGCGGAGCGCGAGGCTGTCAGTTATGAATGAATAAATAAATAAAGAATGCCACCTTTCATTTCACAGGGCACACCGGACGGCGTACCAGCAGGTAAAAGTCGGAGTAATTAAATAAATACAAAAAGAATGGTTGGGGAATAAAAAAATAATAAGTTTTAATAATAATTTGTTTTTTTTGTTATAACATGAATTTCACTCTCTCTCTCTCTCTCTCCCCCCGTATATATATATATATATATATATATATTTATTATATATATTGTATATTTTTTTTAAGCATTTTTGAAGGTGCGCCGCTACTTCGCGGATTTTCAGCTTTCGCGGGTGGTCTCGGTCCCCATTAACCGCGATAACCGAGGGTTCACTGTACTCCATAAAATTTACAAAAAGCGAGGTGAAACACTCAACCAGGGCTGCTTTTTTTAACATTTCTCGAGGGCCATGGTGAGCCATTTCAAAAAAGCTGCACAACTAACGTATAAAATATTGATAAATTTGCTCGGCCTGATGTGTGTGTAAAGTTTCACGAGTTGTTGTTCATATTTAGAACCTCATAATCAGCGTTGTTTTATTGCCGAACAGTGCAATGGCACTCCCACAACTTTTCATGAAAAAGGACAAATTTCGTATTATGACATCCTCATGGCCCGAAACAGTCATCCGAGCATATATGAGGGCGACCTTGTTGAGTTGCACGGAGAAAAACATCCAAGAAAATAACTTGTATTAGCTATAAGCAGTTGGTGGCGCTACTACTACGATGAAAAATAAGTTGGTAGATGTCTTCAGGGCTTAAGTATCCTCAAATGTGTGCAACTTCGAGAAGATAGGATCATCTGAGTCATGTTGCTGGAGCTTTTGTTGCCACAGAGTACAATCGGACTTTTCAGCACCGTAATAGCCATGCCTTTTGCCAAAACGTCACAAAATTCGGCAGAGAGTAAGATAATTGTCTAGAGTCTTTTCTGACTAATTTTCAGTCGGATTCGTCAAAAGGGCACCGTGCAGTACGTGAAAATTAAAATAAAAAAAAAATTTTGATTCCACTTGGCGGCACTGTGTGTATAACAAAATAATAACATTAAGATGTCTTCAGGTCAGGACGTTTTATTTACAGGTGAAGGTTTGGATTTTTAGGAGCATGTGCAGGGGAGTTATTAAGCATTCATTTATTTGTATTAGGTTCATTTTGTCTTCTTATTATTGATATTTGACTGATTCATTAAAAGCAGACAATTATGTTTTAGGATAATTTTTTACCTGACATGTTTCGGCGAGTCTTTCGCCTTCTTCAGAGTGTCGCATGATGGTGTCTTGAGCTGATGTTCCATGAGGGTGTGACTTACCTGTCAAAAAAATTAAAAAATCAGAGCAGTAAAAGAACAAGCACAACATGAACATTACAAATCAGCAATCACTGACCACTGCAAAAGGGAAAACCACATCATACCGGGAGAAGGGCAGGGTCATCCGCACAGAAGAGAACAAACAACAGCGCTGGATCAGAGAGGCCATTGAGATCTGCAAGCGAGGCATAAAAACCATGAACAGAGACAAGGGAGCCTTCATCCTCTCTACCACCTGGACCAGCATCTTGGCAGAGTGAACGGACAGCGGGGGGCGTGACTTGCCTTCATTCTTGTGACAGGTAAGTCACGCCCTCATGGAACATCAGCTGATAAAGACGGGTCACAAGACACCATCATGTGACACTCTGAAGAAGGCGAAAGACTTTTGTATTGTGACATGCTCAAGGCCTAAACACTCATCCGAGCAAATATAAGGTAGATTTTGTTAACCTGCCCGGAGAAAAACATCAACGAAAATAATTTGTATTTGTTTTAACCAGTTGGTGGCGCTACCACTGCGATAAAAAATAAGTTGGCAGCCGTCTTCAGGGCCTGAATATCCTCAAATGTGAAAAATTTCGAGAAGATGGATCATCTGAATCATTTTGCAGGAACTTTTGTTGCCACGGAGAATAATCAGACTCTGCGGCACCGTAATAGCCACGCCCTTCGAAGGAAAGTCACAAAAATAGGGATAGAGTAAGATCAATGTCTTGAGTCTTTTCTAGCCAATTTTCAATCAGATTCGTTAAAAGGGCACCGTGCAGTACGTCAAAATGTAAAAAATGATATTGATTGGCGCAAGGTGTATAACTGAATATAAACATATAGATGTCTTCAGGTACAGACTCTTTATGTACATGTGAAGTTTTGGATTTTTAGCAGCATGTGCAGGAGAGTTATTAAGCATTTTGTCCATTGCGGCGAAGGAAATCTTAAGTGAAAACTTTGATGCCCCGCCCCCGTCATATAGTATTTCGGAAACAAAAAATTTTAGCCCCAGTGTTTGTGCCAGGTCTTCAGATGCTACAGACAGAATTTTAAGGCAATCAGATGAAGCCTTTAGGATCAGGGTGCAAAAGAATGACCCCTGTAAACATGCAAAAAAGGGCAAAAGTCGGACTTTCAAAAATTCATAACTCACTTCCTGTTCATATTAGACGTTAAAATGTCAAATTTTTCGCCATGCCCGATGAGACTGCCAAGTTTGGTGAGTTTTTGTGCATGTTTCGGGGGTCAAAAATGCGATCGAACAATCGGAAAAATAATAATAATAATAATTTCTACAAAAACAATAGGGACTTCGCAGCGGTCGCTGCTCAGGCCCTAATAATAATAATAATAATAATAATAAAAGTAATAATATTTTCTACAAAAACAATTGGGACCTCGCCGCGGTCGCTGCTCGGGCCCCAATAATAATTTCTACACAAAGTCCATTGTGGTGACCCGCCCCCTTTTAAGTAAATTCAAAATGGCCGACTTCCTGTAAAACCTAGCTCATTGCTCCAAGAGACTTTTTTGTAGGTCTTGGTCTTATACATACAGTGAACCCTCGCTACTTCGCGGTTCACCTTTCGCGGGTTCAGTGCTTCGCGGGTCTAAAAAATATTCGGGGGCATTGTAGTTTCGCCGAGCGGCACGACGGGGCGCTGGAGCGGTTAGACGGCCGGCGTGCGCCGAAGAAGAGCGTGGGCGAAGAGGAGAGTGGACGAAGAAGAGCACGTTCCCCCGGACACGATCGGTGGCGACGTTTCGCGCGGTTCGG